>NC_068365.1:21812334-22024834 GCF_020536995.1 Dreissena polymorpha | reverse complement strand
TCAATTGACGAAAAAAATCAGCGTCTTCGACTGCCAACCAAACATTACAAAGTAGCACCCTGTGATATGAACTGTCATTCATACTGAAAGATCCAAACTGACGCCCGATATTTGGTTTGTAGCGAAATCGTTCCCCGACTTACAAAGAAAGTAACGTAAAATTATTGAATGATAAGTACATACAAGCACTATGCGGACAATGCCACTGCACTCAGCTGGTCAGAAGGCCCTTGTCCGGTCAAATTGCCGTCTATGGTCAAAATCCAAAATAATTAAAGATACATGTATATGTTGCAAGGTCTCTTTATATGTGTTTTATGTAACTGAAAACCCGTAGCTCCGACACCACCGCTCCGACAAAAAAGTGCTTATGCTAAAATAGCGCTTAGGAAGCTTTGAAATAAAAGCAACTTCTGCAAAATATACCGATGCAAAACAATGTATGTATACGTTTATTTAAAACATTATCCTTGTTGTATGTTGTTTATCATTATTCACGTTAGCATGCAGTGAATTATTTGTATATTGTTATTGTCTCTCCAAAGCCATAATTGCCTTTTAATACAATGGATTTATAAGAAGCATCACTGCCAGCACAAAATCTTGTCCTTAAGCGTTCAAAATTCTGGTCTACAGTTAGTTTGCAGTCAAACAAAATTGTCATTGGGGTTCTCAAACCTTTTTTTACATTTCGCAAGAAAAACGGTATATACGTGATCTTGTTTGCGTGGAATTGAATATTCGTCGCATTTTATTCAATAAGGACCCCCCCCCCTTTCCTCTTCTTTTGCTAACTTAGAACTGTCGTCAATATGATATTTTGACAGAAATGCTTAATGATTCGCGTCAAGCGCAAATGGGTATTATACCTTATGCCATATGCAGTAGACTAAGCTCCAGACCAGCCTGTACAATCGTGCAGTCTGGTCAGGTGCTACCCTGCTCGCAATAATGTGACACAATGCTTCGTTATTCAGATTATCGGAAAGGGTAGCTCCTGGTCAGATCGCGTGCATTGTGGCGGCATATGACATAAGACCCATTTTCGCATGACGCGACTCATTTTATTGATGGTACACACTCAATACACATTATTGGAAAAATTGCAAAAACATCTGCGGTTTCTGATTGTAATCAATATATTGCATCAATCTTCAATACTTAATCCACACATCGATACAATCGCTATTGTTATGTATTGACTATATTACCAAACATAATACCGTAAGTGTTTGGGGCCCCTTTAGAAATTGACTAGTCCCCCCCCCCCCCCCCCCCCACCCCGGCACATATTTATCAACTACACATTTTTATGTGAACCAAAAGTTAGAGGGACTTGTTGTCAGTTTGGGACAATGACAGTTTGCAAACATTTGTCATAAATAAAAAAATGTATTGATAATAATTTAAACAAGCACATAAACCCTCCTGTCTGATGAAAAGGGTACACATATATGCTCCTTTATTGATTGACATTAATAAAAGTAGGGAACTGATACTTTCGTTCGTTACACTTTTCATTGATAACTTATCAAAATACTATATTACCGACGTTTCGTTTGACGTTATGCGTTCAAGGCCCATTATTGTTTTAATGCAATTATTTCGACATAAAATATGTTATCAGTTGTTTGACTCTTTTGTGGGTTATAAATATAGGATCTTGCATGAGTGGTCGTTTTGTATTGAATTTATTAAACGAGTCATCTTAATAAAGATAAAAACGAGGCTTGCCGAGTTTTTGTCTTTATTTAGATGAAGAGTTTAATAAATTCAATACAAAATGACCACGAATCTAAGATTCTATTCATAACATGACCAACACATTTTCTTTTTATTTTAATATGCTATTTTCATTGTTTGTTCACATTGTAAAAGAGTTTAACTGAAGTAATTCGCTGAAATAATGACGTCATTTCGTCAAAAAATAACGTCATTTCAGAGTTATATAACTAGTGAAATAACACCGGTGTAATAAACAAAATTGAGACAGACAGACAGACAGACAGACAGTTTATTCAGACTTATACATAAGTACATCGTCTTAATACACAAATATACACATTATTTTCTGTCACATGAATAGGTATAACAACATAACATTACATAACATAAATGGTCATTTAAGAATTCAAATATCAATAAACACAATCAAATTGCATGAATACGTAAATTCTATCAAAGCGGTAATGAAATTTATTAAACAGCATTATTAAGAATTGCATTTCTTATAGCAAAAGCTTCTTTCATATATTTACATACATTTGAAATGACTGGTTTGTCACATGAGGCTAATAACTTGTGGAATTTATATACAGATGGTTTAATATAAAATATACGACTAATATATTTTTTCCTTAAATCAGTGTAACAGCGGCATATACATATAAAATGGTATTCGTCTTCTAAATCCAAGACATTACAACATAAACAATAACGCTCATTACGTGGTATGTTATTTCGGGCGTATCTGCCAGTTTGTATACTCAACGGATGTGCAGAGACTCTCAATCTTACAAAAAATAATCGAAGACTTCTAGGAAGTAAATCTAAATATGGTTCATATTCCAAACAGCTTTTAAAGCTTTATACATATCTAATACAGTACTATTATTCATTTTACCGTACCACTCTTGTTTAAAATTGTCGACAAGTCTACATTTGAGCATAACGTTATTTCACTCCTGCAGCGTAGGTCATGTTATAAATTAAGTTATGCTTCAGAAGTATGGGGATTGACACAGTCACATGACATTGAACGCATGTATACATTTAAATTTTTATAAACGATTGCGACAGGTTAAAATAAATACATGCAATGTATATGTTCATGAAGATAGATAGAAGAACGTAGATATCTATTGTTTGTTAGCAGGTTCGTTAAAATTATAAAATATTGGTTTAAAATTATTAACAATGGAAATATTACTAGTATATTGCAAAGTGTTTACAAACAAGCTTGAAACGATTGTAAAAAAGGTTATGCAACTTTGGCCCAAATGTCTAGAACATGATAAATAATTTTGGTTATGTATTTGAAAATCCAAACGTCGTGGAAGTCGTGGAAGTTATTAGATTTATTAGCGAGTTCAAATGTGACTTGTTTATAACTTTAAACATGAGTGATATGGTAAAATGAATAGCAGTTCTGCATTAAATATGTATATTGTTTTTCAAATCCTCATTGGAATATGAAGAATAGTTGGACTTTTCCGAGACGTCTGCGCTTATTAATTTTTTTAAGAGTAAGAGTGTCTGCACACCCGTTGAGAATTCGAACTGCAAAAGAATAGCAAACCATTTACGTTATTATTTATATTGTAATGACTTTGATTTGGAAGACGATTACCATATTCTATGTTTATGCCGCTGCTTCACATGTCAGATATAAGAAAGAAAAGTATTCTTTACGACTATTTTTATGTTATGTTGCTATACCTATTAACGTGACAGAAAATGAAGTGTTTATGTAAGTATGAAGACGATGCACTGTTGTAGAAGTCTTTAATAAACTGTCTGTCTGTTTAAACAAGGTACAATTCATAGGCCTGCGTGGTGAAGTGGTAGCTGGTGTTTGCTAAACGAGGTCCCGGGTTCGAACCATAGGGCAAGTGCTTTTAGCCTTTCATTGCTTTTAAAATCATTTACGCTATTTCAAATATAACCTTTTTTAATGGAGTTATTACCTTAACTTTCACGCGAAAACCCCTTTTAGTTAATATTTATATTGATACCCGTAGTTTGATCCAGTTATGGAATGGAATTTTTCCGGTAACAGGCTCTTTCAGTTTGAAAACGTTCATGTTCGCCTTTCAATTAAATTATTGTAGTAGATGACTATCACAGTTTTCATCATTATCTCATGTGAAACCACAAGAAATACTCGTCCACTGGCAGAAGTTCAACAAAATAATTTATTGGTAATCCGACCATACAAAAACAAGATCGTGACCTGTAATACAAAGGAAGAAATAAAACAATCAAGGACCTGGTTTGTTCAATATTTTATTATTTGAGTATGCAAATGACAAAGCAACACGGTTATTCGCCCAGCGTTATTGCTATAACCTGGTGAACATTTAAAACACAGTCAGCTAAAAGCTTTCTTAACACAAGGTTTTTTTCACGACGGGGTTGGGGATACTTCAAAATTTCAAAATTACATTATATACAGATGACAGTTGTATTATTTTGTCCAATAGGCATATCTGTTTTTATACTTCATAAAATATATATGAAGTGAAGTGTAATTAATTATTTTTTCTCTGATAGGTGTTTAACATGTGAGATTGTTGAATCAAGCTCACATTTAAATAAATAAAATAAAATATTTCTCAACAGTTCTTAAGAAAGATATGGCCAAGTATTACATAAAATTTCCCCCACACAAGTTGTTTTTACTCCAAAATAATCTGACAGCTGGCGTAATTCGACATCCTGATATTTTACTATAAAATTATAAGAAATAAAAACCTATATTGCACACAAGTAGTAAAATGACTGATTTGATTACGAAGCACAAAATCGTAGTCAAATCAGTATTCATACAGTACTTCAATTATTAAAATACAGGTGACTTGTTGTAACAAAACGTAATTAACATGTACAAGTATATACAAGTTATTTTGCTAAATATACAACAGCACTTACATCACAAATTTATCAGAAATTAAAAAATACTGCGACTCTACAGGTACATTTTAAGTTACATTCAGTTACTCGTAAAAATGCAATACTTGAATATTAGGATTTTAGAATATTATTTAATGTATTGAAAATCTTAAGTAGTAACAAAGGCATTGTTGTTATAACAGCTCTTGTTGCATTTCTTCACAAATCAATGAAAAATACCAAGTGACAGAGGTGTAAGTTGCAATAATCAATTGACATTTTTTAATAATTCGGATTCTCTTGACAAAAATATTACTCTTCCTTCCATCAAAATATTTGGAATGTCTGAAAAACATCAGAAAAAAAGTATACTTTTTCAATCAAAAGTAATAATTACTTCATAGTAATTAAAACAATGTTTGAAAATTAAATAAACTGCAGTCTACAAACAGGAATATGAATATTACATTTAATCTCTAATGCAAGCATAGAGCACAAAAATTTAATCATGTACACAACACAAAACTTTGGCAGATTGGGCCAGTTAATATCTTATTTAAAAGAAATTAAACTTCTTAGCTAACTTTCATAATCTTCTAAAACAGTTTTGCGTCAGACAAATTCTATTTTAAGATACTTATTTTTAATAACACTGATTGCCAAGCACTGATTGCCAATTTGAAAGCACAGAAAAGTTTAAATATTAACCTTCTAAGAGAAAAGTTTCATATTAACCTTCCAACAAGCACAATAGTTTTTCCCGACCTTAAACATTTTCTCCTAATCTCCTCTCAATAAAGTCATAACATGTTTTCCGTGTTAAATACAACACAATTTTAGTTGCAGAAAAAACTCTTGTCGAGTTCAACTTAATACAATTACAGTTGCAAGCAAACCTACCATTTTAAACACAAAACATATTGAGTTGCAACTTTGACATGTTTAACATATTACTTATTGCATGCATAACATTTCAGTGTTAACACAACACAAGGAGGTAGAGTTTTTAGGCAAACTCCTCAGGTGTTCAACACAAAATAATTAAAGTTGCAAGCAAAACAATGCAGTGTTTACCACACATAAGTTCTAGTTGCAAGCGAAACAATGCAGTGTTTACCACACATAAGTTCTAGTCGCAAGCTAAACAAAGTGTTGTTATACACAGTTGATTTCTAGTTGCAACATAAACTTTGCAGTATTCAACAGGATTAGTTCTTTTATTGCCTTAACAACAATTCAGGGTTCAACACAACACATTTCATATTGCCAGCACATGCATACTGTGTCAAGTGACACAAAAAAACAGTTGGGAGCTATTTAACTCTTTGCATGCTGGGAAATTTCTAAAATTAGCATTTTCTTCAATTTTTTTTCAAAGAATACTATCAGAAAAGCAAACAGTTTGGATCCTGATGCGACGCCACATTCTGTGGCGTCTCATCTGGATCCAAACTGTTTGCAAAAGCCTTTAAAATTCGGTTCCAGCGCTGAAAGGTTAAGCCTCAGCTGGGTTCTATTAGCAATCACAACTTTGCGGTGTTCAACACAGGACATTTCTAGCCACCCTCAGATCTATCACAGAAACAAGCGCATGAGATTACGGACTCCTTTACCTATACCGAAAGCCAAACACACAGCCCACCAAGGAGAAAACAGGTTTCTATATCAACCAAACACTCCCGATTATGTGTATTAATAATAAGGAGCAGGATTTACATCCCAAAATATTAACCCTTTGCATGCAGGGAAATTTGTTGTCGGCTAAAATGTTGTCTGCTAAATTTCTAAAATTAGCAATTTTCTTCAATTTTTTTTTAAAGAATACTATCAGAATAGCAAACAGTTTGGATCCTGATGAGTCTCATCTGGATCCAAACTGTTTGCAAAGGCCTTCAAATTCCGGTTCCAGCGCTCAAAGGGTTAAGGGTTTATGAAAACATGTGCGGTATATAAATGCGTTCTTTTTTCATTCTTTATCATTTTAGCTATTACATATAGTATTCATTCTTAAAGAAAAAACAACTTACCCTGTTTGTTTTTGTTGTTTTATGTTATATTTTACTTTCTGAGTGAACTGATTGTTAAGAATAAAAATTATACTTAGCCCACAAATAATATACACCAAAACCATCTCAAACATGATATACTATACAAATGTGTTTGGCTGTTCGCGCCCTTTCCAATAATAATAATACTGTTACCATGACCAACTTGTCTTCTCACTTTTCAGAAGCGGCCATATTTAATCACTTGGAATAGCACAATATTGAATATCCCAAAACAAAATGCGTTTTTAATCAAATAAGCAGATTTAACATACAACACACTGATTACTATTACGAAATCACAATTTCATTACAAACACATGTTTACAGCTTAACTAAAAAACTGGGGGCGTGAAATTTTTAAAACAAGCACAAATAGCTGGAAAAAAGATACAACAATTCAAAGTTGATATGCTAATATTTTAAGAGATGAATGATTATGTCATATAATTTAATTACCAAGGAATCAATAAATCAGTAATCGATGTAGTAACTGTTTCTTATGCCATGTTTATTGACAACATGTATACACCTGTAAAAATGACTAGGTCTACATTGTTGTTTTTTTGACAATTTAATGCTTACGTAATTGTAACAGACAAACAAACTTGTTTTTTATTATTAGTAAAAAATCATCAGGAGTAGATCCTTCAGATTATCGTTATTTATTTAATAATATGTATGTAAGCAAATGTAAACAACACAGACCATCATCCCTTTAGTCATGGAGAAAAAACACATGAAGCCTAATTATTTTACTTGAACACCCGTTTTAAATTAAAACCAGGCAAGACAGAACATTTGACAACAAAAGAGCTAATGCTGTAACTAAATATACCATATTAAAATGTTTTCTTAGCAAGAAATGCAACACCATGTAATGCCCAACAAGTATTATAATTTGTCTAGAATGAACACAAAAGCACCAAAAACTGCAAGACGATTTTCAATAAAGCACATGGTCAGCACATTTTCCACACTTAAAATCTTGTTAATGTATGTTTCTTGCAAAAAGAATGTTTATACATCAAATGGGCTTAGTACTGGAAAAACTGAGAAGACACTTTCCCTTTTCACAGCATTTTTTTATTTAAACGTCATCTCTTCTAAACCATAATCCAGTCTAGGGGGACATTGATTAGCCTGTGTAGACTGCACAGGCTTATCTGCGGCAACACTTTGTACACATGCATTTAGCCCAGTTTTTCCAGAATACAGCTCCATTGATCAAGACCACCATATTTAAGCATAAGCACACATATTTGGATGGCAGCCATCTCTGATCAAAGCTCAATGTCAACATATCACTATGAAATGTTTAATGCTGGTCTCGAGGAAATGTTTACCGGTAATCAACAACAGTGGAGTTCTTGTTTATGGAACACTCATCAAAAGTACTCTATATATGCTAAAATATACAGGACACTTATTTGTCTAAACAATAGTCACTCACAGACATCTGCAAGCATAAACACAAGGTGTTAAACAATTTACCATCAAGATGAGACATTCACTTCTTGACAAATCACTTTTCTCACAATACAACATTAAAACTAGAGTCATTGGTACAACTTTGACTAATCTCATGTCAGTTATCATTGATTGATCTCAGGAACGCAAGAATAATTCATCTACCGGAACCATTCTGCTTTGATCATTCAAGTAACATGTACAAGCAAACACATATCACAGATATAAGGAAGCGTCAACAACAAACATTCCTCACAAGACTTGATTTACTAAACAAACATGACAAAATGGCCAAAGAAAGTCATTAACAAGGGAGACAAGTTCAAATAAAAAATTAAACAAATTCCTCTACATTGAATATAACATACATTATTTTCAAAAATACTAATACCTTATAATTTGAAAAATGCCATTTTCAACATAAATATATATACACAAACACAAGAACACTTCGTATGCTCCCTGTCCACCAACAAAAATATGTACCTTCCCTAGACTGGCCAACAAAGCTCAATGATAAAGCAACTTCAAAACACCATGTCTATAAATAGCACCCAATCAGTTTTTTCAGCAAAATGGGTCCATTGTTTACAGAGGGCTTGGGCCTGGCGGCACAGCGCTGTCATGGATAATCACCCCTTTCCAGCATGCAGTTATGAACAGTAAAATGATGTACTAGTATGCAGAACTTTTAGAAAATCAGCTTTAACCCTTAAATTGTTGATCAAACAACAAACATACTGAACAAATATACTGGCTTCGGAAAAAAAACTTTTTTTCGTTAATGTCACTGATTTATTCTAACAATACAAAGACATCTGCACATGTTTTTACTATTCAATGGAATCTGGTTATCACCAACAGCCTAATCAGATGACCTATGAGCCAATGAGATGATCAGTTGCAATCCAGCCAGCCAATGAGATGATCAGTTGCAATCCAGCCAGCAAATCAGGGGGCTGATCTTAAAGAGGAACTTTCGTTAGGGTTTCACGTCATGTACTGCATGATAGCGCGCAGGCTGTACAACAGCTCCCCCTGCAGGCGCGCCTCCAACAACATTAGGTTGACATGTACCTGTGAATCAAAAATGACAAATCAGCCTCGTCGTGCAAAAATAGGCTTAAAGACAAATCAGAACAGTGAAGCTCCAGATCTGTTACATCGTAATTACAAGACCACAAAACCTTGGTTGACTTTATAGTGGCCCGGGTATCTGGCTGCATTGGGCATAACATCCAATTTATTTATAGTTCATGCCTCATGTTCTTTCATTGAAAGTATAGCTAAAAATGATTATCCTCACTTTAGAATAAGTAAATAAAAGAGGGCTATAATTTAAAAAAATATCCTATGCCTGGGACTTAAAATAGCAACAAGTGTTTTTCCTGCCATAGATATTTAATATAACATAATAATCATAAATTCCGTAAAATTGTTAATGGATCACACGCCAGCTTGAATTCAAACTTACTGCTCAAACCACAGAATCACCGCCATATTGTCTGACAAACAAAGAGTGCTATCATACGGAACAAGTTAACTTGTGAGAAAAAAGTTGGCAGAACTGTATCAATTTAACTATTGTTTTTTTTGCGTTTAGAAAACACCCACCTTTTCAGAGTGTTTAAACTCCTTCATGACATTGTCATAGTCTTTTTTGGTGAGTCGCTCGGGGTAGCACGTGACTGTCTTGATGTACGCCTTGAGGTTTATCTCCAGCATCTGGTTGACCTCAGCGTAGTTGTAGTCGTCATGGCGTATGCCGTACATGCAGTGGATGTAGTTCCACACTGCTCGGCGGAACATGGTCGTGTCAACATTCATCTTGTCACCCATACTGGAGACAAATAGCAAAATAAGAAGTTTTGAATGACAAACTATTTTTTAAAGTGTTTATTTAACCCTTTACCACTCAGAAAGGCTTTTTTGCGCGTGTTTAGGCCTTAAGAAAATTTAATGTTCATTTTCAAGCCTAAGATTCTTATGAGAAGCAAACAGAATATTCTGCTTGCATATAGCCATTTTCACTTTTCTTCTAAGTGGGAAAGGGTTAAAACACTCTGTTTACTGTTTGTGACCATGCTTCAATTAAAATTAATGCATTATTATAACAACTTACATATCAGTTAAAGTTTAAATTAACGTCTCCCAATGATGTACAATTAGTTCCAATATGATGAATTAAAAAAACAGCATCAAAATAGCACTGAATGTGTACTTCAGTAACGAGAGTAACTCACGTATAGTAAGTCAGGTTGTATGCGCAGGTGAACTTGTCATCAAGCAGCGTGCCTATCTCTGAGTAGTATCGGTTGGCCATGGAGAAGCCGTGGTCTTCCCAGGAGTACTCCTGCACGCGGAATGATGGGATCTTCGAAGGCGTTCCACGCTTTGCAAAATCTGTATACACAAAGTCTGGCTCCTCAACGAATTTCAATACATCTCGTTTTGGTGCTGGTATTATCCCGCTGGCAGTGACTGGAAAAGAAAACGATACATTTACTGTAGTTGCTAAGATATATTAATATCAAAACTTTGTAATTTGCATTTATTTCTATAAGTAATGTTCATTTGAGCTGATGTGTATTATCATTTTAGGGTGGTTTAGCTACACATTCAAAACATTCTTAGAGACACTAAAGCAATCATCAATTTTGAAAGTTTATGGCAACTTAAGTTTAAATGATCATAATATTCATTGATAGTATAGTATAGCAATTTGCAACAGTGGTGATTGGCACTTACTCTCTGCACTCTGGTTCTCTATGTTCTCGAACTGCTTGAGTAGCTCCTCTGAGGTCATCTCTCCCAGGTCGGCATCGGTCAGCTTCTGCATACGCTCCAGGAGCACCGAGATACCCAGGTCCCCACCAGACTGCAATGGCAGAGACTGCATACAGGAACTGGGACTTAACAAACTCAGGTAGATATAGGCTTCTAACCCTTTACCTTTTAGACAGGCTCTTTGACCCACTTTTAGTCCCATAGCAAATCAAATTAAATTAAAGACCATTCTCACTAGATTAAAGTTTTACAGGCTTCATGTCCAACCCTTACCATACTAATGAGAAGCAAACAGCATAACACCTGAACAGCCTGCAAGTTGCACAAATAATTTAATTGGCACAACACTTTCCGCCTAGACTAGTTTTATTATTGAAAATATTTTTTTTAAAGAGACTTCCTTTTTAACGAAAAATTCCATAAATGTGGAAAGTGTCGTCCCAGATTACCCTACTCTTTACATGCATGCATTAGCCCTGTTTTCTTTCCCAGAGCACTGTTGAAAAACTTCTATCAAAGTGTAACCCTACCTCGGAGAAAGACGAGGAAGGTGACACATGTTTGCTGGTGGCCCGGCTGTTAGCCTTACTGCTGGAGGGTGAGTTCTTCCCGCTGTAAGTGTAACCCCCATCGTGGTCCACCTCGGGCGTGATACCGCAACCGTACACAAAGCTGGACAGAGCGTGGAAGTGGGAGAGGAGTATCAGGGCGTGCACGAGCTCCGATATAGACCAGTTGTCCTTGCCACTGGCTAGGCTCTGAAAATTGAAGCAAGAAATTTGCGTAATTTTTTATCACTTTTACGCTGTTATTGTCCCTTAGAAAATGTAATTTCTTTCTTGCTCACATACACATTACAACTCATTTGTAATCCCTTAGAAAATTAAATTAAATTTAATACCTTTCTTACTGGATTCAAGTTTTCAAGGCTTAAAAAGGCTTTTAAGGCAAATGGCATCTTACATATCCAATTCACTACTAAAATTTCTGAAAATATTTAAAAATAAAGCAAATAATTAAAACTGTCTGATGCAACTAAAGATTTTGGTTACTTGTTTTAAAACCTTTGTGCCAAAATTATCATTTGTATACATTTTCTAGACTTGATGCATGAACACCTTTTAATTTACAAGTTCCAGAACCCAAACTTACTGCTATGTGTTCTTTTGAGATCATCCACGGGCGGTGTGCCAGTATTTTGTTCAACTCATACAGGTCTCGCAGTTTGTTCGGGATGTTTCCCAGCCCGTTCAACCAGGAAGGGTCACCGCCAGCAAGAATGAACTCCTGCGTGTGTAGGTTGATCAGGTAACTGCACTGGTGTCTGCCTGCAGCCTGCAAGACACAAAGTCTGTTAAGCCAAACAAGCTTGAGATTAATAGGGGTCTCTATAAGACTCAAGAGCCAAGTACATTACCCTGTTACTTTAACCAATCTTTTTAACGATAACTTGGCCAAGTGTCATGAATATTCTAAATTATCAGATCAACTCAGAAGAAGTTTTGACTTAAGCTGAGCACTGAGAATGTTGGTCAACTAATGACAAATCCTAAGTCTCAGCCATTTGCATACTCATATAAGGGGCAAAGAAAGGTACCATGTGACATTGAAATTAGAAGGCACATGGTACCTTTTTTCGCCAATGGGGTGATATGCTATTCATGCTCAGATTCATAGTTGAGTGAGACTCAATTATCTGTGAACACCAAGATGATCATGATAATAAATCTAATCTATTTTGTTTAAAGTCGGAGTCAGAATATTGTAAGTATGTTTATGATACTAGACCCAGGCTCCTTTTAAAGCTTGCGTGAAAATTAAAACTTCAAATTCCTCTTCCAGTTTTACATTGCATCCACCAACTTTGAAATGTTATAGAGATGAAATATTTCTCTGTTTAAGACTAAGAGGTAAATAACAGCAACTGATTGAAAGATCCAAATGGTTTACTTAAAATTCTTGATCCAAGGAACTAAAAGGGCAAATGGGAGGTGAAGTGCTTAACAGCTACTGGTTAATTCATGTAGCCCGCACATGTGAAAACAATCATAAAGTAGGGTAATGTAAATAAGGAAAAAAGCATCTATTGAATTTTGCCATTCTCAATGAAATATAACAATGCACAAAGAAAATTCAAGGTGCTGCAAATACCACCTTGGAGTTGCCACATATACACCCTACAAAAACATAGAGGCATTGGCAGATTTTAAACACCTATGACCATTCATGACCCCACAACAGCCTTACAAGTCAAACCATACTTCTACCTCAACAGGTGAAGCAATAGCCTATACCGGGGTAATACAAGTAGGAGATTTAATATCCCTTACCCCGACTATGTAATAGATTATGAGCTGATTATTGTGCTGCATAATCACATTTATTTAAACTTCAAGATCAGCTGATTGTGCCAATGACCCAGGTCTGACGCTACAAGGTTAATCTATTGTGGGACTTGATTGATACTCCATTCAAGCCTTAGAGCCATTGTGTTAGGGAAAACAAACAGTGGAATATTTCCTATGGAAAAGTTGTTGGCTAACACTCAAGACACACATTAAGTTGGCTGTCAAAAGCCTCTCATTTGTATTGTAAAGCCTTTCAAATAATATTTTGATTAACCTTATGTAAATGCAATGTAAAAACTATACGGATAAATTGAGATTAAAATAAGAATATCAAATAGGCATAATAAAAATCGTCATTTTTAAGCTGTTTCATGCAGAATTAACCACATTTAAGTAAGGTCATTAACCCAGTTTGTTTCAAAGAGGTAAAATAAATAAGTGGTGATACATACAGATGCAATTCATTAACCGCATGAAGATAAGACCTGTTACCACTATTTATCATGCGCCTATAACAGCATGTGATTTAATATATCTGTAGTATCATGCAAGTCCAGCCATTAGAAATGTTTGGACATTTAGCTCCTTTTCACCATCATAAATTTCTTCCAACACATAAGGCATATTTTAATGGGTGTAGATGCATTTACAGAGAATAATGAGCTAAGCTCACGTATTATCATGTTAAATTTAGGGATCTTAATTTGAATTTAACATTCGCTTTTTGCACAGTGAGATTAGTTTTAGTCTAGTTGTATTCTCTAAACTTAATTTGAATAAGCCAATCAGACAGAAAACAGTTCTATTTATGCATGTGCATAAAGTGTCATCCCAGATTAACCTGTGCAGTCCACATTTTTATTGGAGTGTCTTGTAGATGAAAACCCAGCCTGCATGTAGTTGGAAAGTGTTGTCACTGTGTGACTGCAAAGGCCTTAGTTGGAAAGTGTTGTTACTGTGTGACTGCAAAGGCCTTAGTTGGAAAGTGTTGTCACTGTGTGACTGCAAAGGCCTATCAGGGACAATATTTAACATTGTATTAGCAGAGGGGGTAATCACTGGATGATCAAAACGGCCAGGTCCATGCCGAAACAGGTATTTTTCACTGTTTTATACCCTTTATTACTTTTATTAATTTTTCACCTTTCAGACATATCAGTAGGAAATAGATTAGAGTTTGATTCGTATTAATACTCACTTTTTATCTCGACTTTACTTGCTACAACATTCTAAAAGAGAAATTTCGAAGCAAGTGAAGTCCACTGTCCAGATATTGAGCAAATATTTATACGAAATAAACGCTCATCACTTTCTTTCTGATATGGCTGACAAGTGAGTGGCATTTCAAAAATCAATCAAAGTAATCAAGGGTAAAATACGGCGAAAACTACCTGTTTAGGCACGGATGTCGCCATCTTGACTTCCTTTATATCATCATGCAATTACCCCCTCTAATCAGGCCTGGTTTTCCAAAGAGAATGCCTTAAAATACACACAGCCTATCTTGTATCTAAGCCTGATAGACAAGGAAATGAAATGAAGTCATGTTAATAATCAGCAAAAGTCAGGCACTTAATCTATCCAAGCTAAGACACAGCAAACATAACCTAAGTTGAAATAGGCGTTGAAAGTCTGATATTTGTACTAAAAGGCATGTAAGTAATCACTGCAACAAAACTCTGTATTTACCTAACCAGATAATGATACTATTTAAAACCCAATGATGAGGTCACCATCAGGGGAATTACATGAAACTAGCCAACTAAGGACATCCATCATGATAACTAATGAAGTCAAGGCTAGTCTTATCTAAAACCGACATTTAGTTTATGTTCATGTTTGATTTCTTTTAAAGACAAAGAATTGAATTTGAAGATAAAACTTGGACTGAGTGTGCAACATAGGGACAATGGCCTCTTTAAGGTCATTAATATAGTTGTTGCCCTTTTAATAGTTAGAGACCCATTTAAGGACAACATGTGGATGTTAAATTTATACTTGAAATTAAGTTATCTGAAGCAAGGCCATATGCTAGGCTTGCATAATTTGAACAATAAATGTACCGATTAAACTGAAAGACCAAAGGAATTCATTTCATAGCACTGATAATCGACAACTGCGGCCAACTTAAGTGAGTATAAATAAAGTGTAGACTTTTGCTTAAGACTTATTAACTTTATCCCATGAGTTCAGATGCGTAATTGATAGAGTAGAGATCTGTTTGTTTATTTATAGATCAGCCCTTCTCTTGGAAAAGCGGGCTAAATGCTTTGTCCCAGATTTGCATATGCAGTTAGTACAAGCTTATTCACGACAACAATTTCCTCTTTTTTTTTTTTTTTTTTTCGTTTGAAGAAAGTCTCTTCTTAGCAAAAAAATAAATTCAAGTGGAAAGTGTCATCCTTGACTAAACAGGCTGATCTGGGACGACACTTTACACACATGCATTAAGCCCTGTTTTCCCAGAGTGAGGCTCACATTAATTTATAAACACTGACCATGATGGCAATGTAATGCCTGTAGTGGTAGGGAAGGGGTCCGTCCCCACGCAGGAGGTACTGCTGTGTGCGCAGGAAGCAGGCCAGATAGTCAGGGTGGTAGGCCATCACCTGGGTGACATGGTCCAGGCGGTTGTTCTGAATGAACGCGTCCACAAACAGCATCTGCGTCTGCAAGTACACACCAGGTGTGAAAATAAGGACACAGGCGTAAAATAAAAGAACACAGGTGTCATGTATTGAAATGTTAGGATGCTGGAGTGAAAATTAAAAGGACACAGGTTTAACCCTTTGCATGCTGGGAAATTTGTCGTCTGCTAAAATGTTGTCTGCTCAATTTCTAAAATTAGCATTTTCTTCGATTTTTTTTTCAATGAATACTATCAGAAAAGCAAACAGTTTGGATCCTGATGAGACGTACTGTGGCGTCTCATCAGATCCAAACTGTTTGCAAAGGCCTTTAAAATTCGGTTCCAGCACTGAAAGGGTTAAAATATAAGGACACTAGTGTGAAACATTGCCAAAAAAATCAACTCTCACAAACAAACAAGTTTGCCAAAATACCTGTGTACAAAACTCTATGAACAAAGTCATAATTAGCTTTATTTAAAGTCATTTATTTGTGTGATATAGTTTATAAGTAATGAAATAATACAATTCAATGAAAATACACTGGTTGTTGTTCAGGTGAACAGACAATGACAAGATTCAGAATTCAAATTGTTCACATCCCTATCAAGCTTGATAAAATGAACACGCCATCAGTTTGGTCAAGAGTCAGTTACTGGTTGTATATCAGTTTTATCTGTATCCCTATTTTGAAATTACTAATTAGGATTGTTCATTAGTCATTAATAAAGTATGCTAGAACAGCTGTTGCCCAAGATAACTGAATTTTCACCCAACCTAGATAGGTGTTACCATTCTCTACCAAAGGATTTTAAATAGAACAACAGATGACCATTGCACAATTTGTTGGATGGGGTGACATGTTAAGCAAATTTGTGAAATGCATGACAAATTTAATTATGTTTGTCATTGAACGATCCTTTGTTAATTCAATAAGTAAGTCACGTTCTGAGAAAACTGCGCATAATGCATGTGCATAAAGTGTCGTCACAGATTAGCCTGTGCAGTCTGTACAGGCTTATCAGGGACAACACTTTCAGCTTAAATGGTATTTTTCGTTTAAAGGAAGTCCCTTTTTACCGAAAATCTAGTAAAACTGGAAAGTGTCGTCCCTGATTAGCCTGTGCAAACTGCACAGGCTAATCTGGGACGACACTTTATGCACATGCATTATGCCCAGTTTTCTCAGAACACGACTCAATTGCTTTAAAAACCTTGAGCATTTTAATCTCAATCTTAAAACTGAAGGGCTACACATCCAGATCTTATACTTGTTATATTTAGAATAGCGTTTCTTGTTTTAACATAATACTAGTAACTTAGATCAAAGATTCATAATGAAAAGAACAATTAAGGACAAAAAATATTCAACCTAACTTATTTCCCTATCATCTTCATTTGAATAAAATTCAAAAATGACAGCAAGTGAAATCCAAAAATAGCCAACAATAAAATGTTTGGTCACAGCTGATTCCCTTCAAGACATTAAATCACAATACCTCTAGCTAAAACAGAAAAAATTAAGTTATCTATAATCTAACATGACAAGGCAGATAAGAATATTGTTATCTAGTACAAAAATTGGAAAAAAATCAAAGACAATAAAGAGCCATGTAAATCATTTGGTCTTGGCACAGATTTTGAAAACGATTACACAAAAAACGTGATTAAGTATGGTTGTAGTATTCTTGCTTTTGAACCAAATAAAGGCCAGCTGTAATTTGATCCTTTTCTGGTTAAACAAACTAGGACAAAATGCAGAACATTATGTGACAATTCTAATATAATTATATTGAAAACTGCTGATGTAAAAGTTTATACGGTTTAATGAAAACATATCATTAAGCCAAAGATCAAATCAAATACCTAAAAAATTAACAGATATAAAAAAATTTGCAATAATTTGTAATTCCTTACTAAGACATACCAGGCCTTCTGTCAATTGATAGCAATTCATGCATATTTCAATGATTGATATTTAAATCAAGGTCTCAAACCTACACTAATGTTTAAATGCAAACACACGCATTTACTAACTTGATATGTTCAATAGTTCATAATATTAATAAGTTCAACAATTGGTCAGAAGTACATGTTCATATACCAGTATTATAAAGATAATTATCAGTAGTTTAATATTTGTACTCTTTCATGTATACAAAACTGACCATCATTGTATATAAAATGACCATGGACAGTTTGTTGAAGTTCAACAGCAGTTTAAGTTCAAGTTCAGTTCAAGGTATTAGTTTGTCACCGCCTTGAATGCTGTGCACTGTTATGAGCACAGATAGGTAACGCTCAAACTACCCAAAGGGTCAGTAGCTGGGAGTTGAATTATTGCAACTCTTCATGGTATTTGCTTATGACATCATGTGCTGATAAATTAATAACTGTAAGAACCCCTTTTGAACAGCTGATACCATCTGTCACTATTAATCATCACCTGTCTTTGAACAATCAACAGCGACTGATTTCTATTGGTTTTCTTATTGGTTATCTTTACGTTTTTGTTCTTTTAAAGATTCTAGCCTATTACTTATTCACAATTTGTGTGTGAAAACCTGTTGGTTTGAATCTTCTACACCTACGCCTACATATACTACAAGTATAATGCCATTTTATGCTTACCTTACAATCCGTCCCCATTACCAGTCCCACCCATTAAAACAAGTTGCTAGAACTTAAAACAAGTCCCTGACAATGGAAAATGCTCTCAAATAATGATTGCATTTACTGCACTATAATTTACCCATCTAATGTGACATGATGTCTAGAAAATAAACTAAAATCGACAATTTAATTCCCCTTTAATTGCAGTTCATCAGCTGATGTCAGACTTTGTCAATGTTGCTATTTTCTACCTTTTTACTGCCACCCCCCCCCCATCTCAATACAGATCAGCTGATTCAGAACAAAAGTCAGCTGTTTCTGGTACATTTAAAGCCAAACTAATTTATACATTGTCTATACCCTGTTGTAAGTTTATTGCCTGTAATAAAACATTTAAATGAAGCACTTTCAGTCAGACATATGGATAAGAATTTCTGGTTTATGCTTAAAGCACTTACTTTTAACAAAGATTGGCCAATCGAGCATCTATAATTAACAATTTATTTGTAAACAGCCTCCAGGGGGTAGAGTTAAAATTAGGCTTGAAACCATTCTTCTGTAACTGTAACAAGAGATAATGGTATTTAAAATTTCACCATGTTTAATTAAGCAAATAAAAACTTACTATGCAATCTTGTTTAGCATGGTAATTCTTGATTTACATAGGCATTGCTTTCTAATTTGCATACATTACGAATTTTTTCAGCTAAAACCCTACCTCAGGTAAACCAAGAACGTAACCCATTGTTGATGCCAATTCCACCAAATATTTTCCAGCGATTTCAGTAGATTTTTCAAATAGCTTTTACTTTTCACTAAGTATTCAAATTTAAAGAACAATATTCACTTCACGGTAAAAGTTCCTTTAACGGTTCGTTTCCGAGGCATAAGCTACTTAACAATAACAAAAGTTTGTCCTCTGATGCTACCAAACTGCCTTTCTTGGTAATTCGAAATCGGATCCAGCAAATAACTCTGATCATTTTGTATTAGTAAATTTAAAGAAATAAAATCTTCAAAAAGTATCCTTGTTTGTGGTGTGAGTGCAGTTAAGAATGGGAAAAATTTAACGCCTCTCTATTTTATATAGCTATACTATTGCATCAGCTGTCTTACCACTACTGGTGTATATGCATGTATAGACCAGGCATTACAATTATTGATTAATAAGCTGATGTAACACACACAGTATGAGAACATGATTGGCTTGGTGTGCGCTGGTTGGTGATTGATTAACAACTAAAGGGGATTGTTTTTCTGTAAATAAAAGTGTACCAAGAATATGTCACTAAAAATGTGAGACAAATGTCCATATTCTGCTTATTTAAAGCGGGTATATACGATTTTGTCAAATATTTATGAATTTATATAAAATGTGTAAAAAACTTATTATATATATATTTCAATATAAATTAAAATAAAAGTTAAGAAGAACATGTGTCAAAAAATGCGAAATAAGCCAGATATTTAATTCTGAAATTGAAAACGGCTGTACAGCCAAATTCGCCAGCATGTATACCATACATGTACGATGTGAATCTAAACTTAGTGTAACGGTTTATTTGAATTCCTGCAACGATATCTATTCATACGACACACGAACACTAACTCCGATCCTAATACAAATACGAATGCTTCGGTTATTGTAGGAAAATATGTACGTCACAATCGGCTCGGGGCGCTAATTTGTCTTTGCTGCATTTTATGAAATTCGGCCTTTATGTATAATTTTTTTATGTTATTGTAACATATTTTATCAATATATTACAATTAAACACATATAAAAAATCGTATATACCCGCTTTAAATCACAGTAGAAAACAGGAAATTATTTGTAATGTTGCGTTATTGTTGTTTATTGTCTAGACCCTTAGAGGGATGGTTATTTACAAAAACCATCAGGGATAGATGTTTATTGGCAATCACTTTTAGAGAGCAACAAACAAGCATTGTAACAGAATATTGCCTGCTGGCTTATCAGGGAATGCTGTTGACAATTCATACTTTGTTTGTTAGCATAAAAAGTTTGGTTAACCCATTTATGCCTAGTGGACTCTCCCATCCTTCTAAATTGGATCAATTTATTTCCAAATTTAGGGATGTCTAGTATAATTATTTCTATATTACGAATATTTCTTACAGAAATTCCTTTCAGCTAACAGCACAGACCCTGATGAGACGCTGCATCATGCGGCGTCTCATCTGGGTCTACTACGCTGTTTGCCACGGTCTTTTTTCTAGACGCTAGGCATAAATGGGTTTAAGTTAAACTTCTGTTAAAATGTGTATATTTGCATGGGATGAGTAAATAAAACATTATTAGAACTATTTATGTAGTTAACCAATTTTATGCTGTTAAGAAGACTATATGTCAAAATTGAGTTGTTTTGTTTGTTTGCTTTTTATTCAATTGACAGATTGGATTCAAAAGTGTTGAATAAAAAGAAAAGAAAATATATTTTATTTTGTGCATATATTAAAGAAAAACACTTCAATCAGTAAGCGCTAGTGATTAAATAGAGCTTTTCCCTTTTAAACCTCTTTCAAGCGAAGGTGGGAAGTTATTGCATCATGTTCTAATTTACAACAGGCTTAGCAAGTACTACATGCACACTACCCATGGAAAGTGCACACTTGACAAAAAAACGTGATTGCATCACAGGTATTTTAGAGGAAAATAGGTTTCCAAGTTGAATGACTTGTTATTTTAAATAACATGACAATTGGTGTTATCCAAATCAACACAACTATGGGAAATACCATGTCACATGTTAATAAACATAATATTGACCCATTGTATTCACCAGTGATAGTTACATTCAACTGAATAATGTATTAAATGCTATGTAATTTTAACCATGTCAGCTGAAATTGTTTGTACCTATCTATAAGAAAGTTTTTTCACAAATCTAACCTGTTGCAGGCACAGGGACCTTTAAGAAAAGTTTATATTTATAGTATGTAGAGTATTTCCCATAAAGCTCCCTGTGGCTGCAAGGTGTTTAACAGCTACAGTTATACATGTATAATTGCAAGTGTTAGAAAATCTGTTTCTAGAACATGTTCACAAAACAATCTGGGATCCAACTAAATATGAGTAAACACATCAGTATTGGTGTAATCTTTTGCTAAATAAATTATATTGCAGTAAACAATATTTAATTGATGGTGCCATATAAAGATTGTTTATTAATTTACATTATTTTCCATCTTCTGATGTTGCTTTAAGACAGTATGATTAAAAGGTTGACACTGAAATCATATATACTCCTTCTAAGTACATGAACTCCTTGCCTTAAAGACAAAAGATGCACAGTTTTCAAGTGTGTGGAGCTGGACGGGATGCAATTTTTTATTATTGAAATAATAAGTTATAGGGTCTGCAAAATGCATTTACACCGTGCTCTGTGAAAAAGGGGTTTAATACATGTGTGTAAAGCGTTGTCCCAGATAAGCCTGTACAGTCCACACAGGCTAATTAGGGACGACACTTTCCACCTAAACTGGACTTTTGCTAAGAAGAGACTAACTTTAAACGAAAAATATATTAAAAGCGGAAAGTGTTGTCCCTGATTAGCTTATGCGGACTGCACAGGCTAATCTGGGATGGCACTTTATGCATATGCATTAAACCCCCTTTTCACAGACCACTGCCCATTTAATTCTACAGGACACTATGAATATATATTATAGTAATTCCATGTCCCTTTTCAAACAGCTCTACTCACCTGTTCATCTTTGGTTTCAACTGGGACCACCTGAAAGTAAATAAGATTTGCACAATTAATGTCAATATCAAAATGAGCAACCTTCTTAGCCTAAAGGTTTGTGTTCCATAAGGTAAAAATGCTTTCATAATGATTGCTGTGCAAGAACAGGTCCTAAAGATAGTACTCTACAAAATGTTGCTTGCAGAGGTTCCTTTACAGTACCAAATTCAGAAAAATTTCAAATTTAAACCAACACCAGGGTTTGTTTTACTTCACAAAAGGTAACAGGTATTGAAACTATGTAATTTCTGGCAAACTGAACAGTTTAGACGCAAACATTACTACAGCATCTTATAATAAAATTATTCAGATTATTATAACATGTTATACTTACTGTAGACCAAGACAAGCTGACACACAATATAAAATCAAATACAATAAAAACATTTTAATACTAATTCTATGCAACAAACAACTTTGGGAAAATAATAATATTAAATAATATTAACTTTAATTTCAACAGCACATTTCCAATATTGCAACATTTCATACAAAAAAGACAAATCCACAAAGAAGTTCTACAATTGCAGTATCTGCAACTTGCTTACCTGATTTCTTAATTTCTTATGCCAATCTTTTAAATTAGTATCCGAATTCACCATAGATTTCACAAATCTTTTCCTTGCAGCCAATTGTGAATAACTGCAACCCGATTTGCTGCTGTTTTCCATAGAGTATGTCAAAACACTGCACATTTTCCAGTATCCTATTATTAAGAATATTTTATTTAAACCTGAAGTGTACACAAATATCAGTGGTTTTAAATGTCCTGAGATTTTAGTCAAAGAGTTCTTATCAGGCTCTATCTTAATTGTATCTGCTATATGTACAGAAGGAAACTTTTGACTAGTACCGCTATGAACCAAGTTATAAACTAACCCCCAATGTTCCCATTGAATACACAGTCAGCTGTTCTAACTGAGTTAATGTATGCAAGGAGGCGGAGTTAAGTGCAGTGGTCTATTTTTAGACCGAAATTTTCCACTGGCTTAATGCAGAGTTACTGCATAGTGATTGAGAAACTTGTAGTTCACATATTATAGAGGCTATTGGGAGCTTAGGCATTTTAAAGTCAGCTTAATACATGGGGATTACAAGTGATAAACCACTTTATATGTGCAACTGTCAAAACAATGCATTTGTTCAAAAGCAATATTAAAATAAAGTCCTTATTGTTTTGATTGGTTGAAAATAGAGGTGTGTATTGACCTTGCCCTTCAATCAGCTGACAGGACAAAAGGCCTTGTATGAAATGTTTTGATTGGTTGAAAAAAGTGGTGTGTACTGACCTTGCCATTGCTTCAGTGGATACAATGAAAAGCACGTTCTTTTGCACGTTATATCGGTTAGTTGGTATTTCGTAAAGAACTATTGACAAATAACAAGTTCACCTAAATACAAACATAGCTTATTTACCTAAATAAAAACTAAGTTAATAACCATAAATAAAGACTCAGTTAATTCATAAACAGTTTTTAAAGTAAAATAAAGAGGATAAAGGTTAATTAAAGTTGCAAGAGATCTATAATAAAAAGGCAATAACTAATATTGACATGATTATCTGGCAATGTCACAGACTGGTGTCTAATAATCAATGCTTACATATTGGAGGAATGACTTTGCTTTGTCAATAACACCATGTTTCGAATGCATTCATTCACTAACTGTCAAGTCATGACTGTTATTGTGTATTGGCACATACATCATGGCCAAATATACTGGCAGTGTCTATTTATTGAGGCCACAAGCAGACCTGACAACATAAATGTGGCATGTTTATTGGATCAAAAGCAATTCATTCATAAAGATCAAAGCTTCTGCAATATGGTAGGTGTGTGTAAATCCAATTATTGTTCATAAATATATAATTATAATCCATTCTTCACGCCACACAAGTGGTCAGTGTAAAACTATCATATCTCAAACTCCAATCATAAAGAGATACTTCAGTTTCACTCTCAAGACTTGATGTGTAAATGAAGCAGTTCCTGACTATTATTTTACACATGTATAGAATCACTTTCTTGTTCTTGAACCCTAGGGTGTTTCAAGGTACACTTAGTGTTGTAATTTTTACAAAAATCATAGGAAACAAGTAGATTTCTAGTCTAATGAATGATACATTGAACGCGAAGTGAGACATGTTTGCATGGGAACCAAAACAAGAATTTGCAAAGGGCCAATCTTGTTTTTTGTTTTGTTTTAAACCCCAAAAATGAAACTATGCTACTGGTAGTAAATGATTTCTTTTCAACCCCTATTGTTTCAATGCAAATATCTTTAAGACTGGACAGGATAACCAGGTAATATATTGATGACAACAGCTGATTAATTACTAAGTTGAGCGAATTAATGAATTTAAATAAATCCACAAATGAATTGGCTAGTGAATAAATGAATAAAATAATAAATGAACCCAATAATCAAACAATCACATGATATTAAACATTCGTTTGGTTTGATCACAAAGAATCAATTGTTACCAGTTTGCAATTAACCAGTTTTTTCTACAGATTTATTTGGTAATATATGCATGCAGTCCCCAAGTAATTAACCTATATCATGTCATGTCAACATTAATGCGTGTTCTACTTATCATTAGAAAAAACACTGAATGTGAATAACAACAACACAATAACTCAAAGGGGAGGAAATGTAAATGGATAATTTAAGTACTTAATAACTCTACCGGTAGCAAAAACAAGGCTGCAATTTGATTGGTTGGATTTACGGTCAAGCTCAAGATTGTACATAGATACTGGTCAGCTATGTTACAAAGGTGCTTGGGTTTAATCCATTTAAACTTAACACACTGCACCTGAACAAATCTTGTTTACATTGGCCGAGACCATTGAAAGGACATTCAGGATAAAATGACGAAACATGTTGACCAACTTAAAAAGCACATATTCATTTATCAAGGGCATGTTAAAAGAAAATCACAAGCAGATATATCAAATTGAAAAGCAACTGCAACAACCCCTTTTGTAAACTATCAGAAATCCCTCTGGCTATTGTTGTTTATTGTTGTCTGAAGCTGACAAATGCTGACGAACATGTCCTTTAACGCAATATTTCATGGTGTACATGTAAGGATTTCACCAGTATAACAAAAAAACTTGCCATATTACTTGCAACAGAAAGAAAATAGTGTGTCTGCTAAATATTATGGGGGGAAAGTAGCCTCAATGTACAAAATCACTTTAAACAAGTGGCAATTTTAAAAAACATAATTCAAAACTTAACACATATGTAGGCCTAATTTTGCCTTTGTATTTTTTCCCTTTAACCCATTTATGCCAAGTGGACTCTCCCATCCTTCTAAATTGGATCAATTTATTTCCTTAATAGGGATGTCTAGTATATTTATTTCTATATTTAAAATAATTCTTACAGAAATTACTTTTCGCAAACAGCGCAGACCCTGATGAGACGCCGCATCATGTGGCGTCTCATCTGGGTCTACGCTGTTTGCCAAGGCCTTTTTTCGAGACGCTTGGCATAAATGGCATTGGAAGGTTAGGACAAATTGAAGGCATGTTAGAAACCTTCAAAATGGGCAATTACAAGAAAGAACTGGAAATATTACCAATAGGCCAAAGGGCCTCTGAAAAGATTTCCAAATGCTGCATCAGTTTCTAAATAATATCATTAATGAAGATGGCACAACAAAGCAGTCAGCTAATGAAATGTCGACACCCATTATAACAAAGTGGACCAATAGTTGAGCACGATACTATTGTACCTAATAAAGATATGTAGTTGCAGATACAGCAGTGTTTAATTGCCTACTGGAGATGCATAAAAGGACAGCTGTGGAAATATTGAAACTGGGGGCGGTGATTGCCAGCCTTGATTAAATAAAGAGATTGACCACAAGTGACCATTGGTCAGAACAATGGAAACGTCAATTGTGATTTAATTTTGTATAAATACACTGGTGCTGTTTTATTGTATGATTTATGTCTTTACACAATCAAGAAACAAGGAAATACAACCTGACCAAAAGTTCAATATTTATGTCTACATATTTTCTAACAACACATAAACTTTCATCCCTCAATTTCTTCATCCCTCATTACACTCATTATTACCAAGAATTAACAATAAATACCTCCATCCAATCATTTCAAACAGTTATACAATAGTGCACTGTGAGTGAAAGATAGTAAATTAGTAAACTTAACAAGTTAAATCTGCATGTAAGCTACCTATAATACCTTCATGCAAATTCAAGTGATTTTGCAGAAAACAGTTGTTTCTTTTGTTTTAAACAACAATGACCTTGACCTGGACCACACTGGTCCCAAATGCAATCACAAGCAATGTCTGCATGTTCACTAGCAACAAACATGACTTTAGAACAATATTTCAATCCAAACTGCATTATTGGGCAGAGATTAAGTTTCTCATTTCAAAATTGTGAACTTTAGTCCCTAAAGAGACTGGCACAAATGAACTCCCATGCAAGGTGTGTGTATAAGCAGCCACAAACAAATTATCTGTACATTATACCTCTATATATACTCATGCTTTTTTTCTATTTGCTTTTTTCATAATTAACTGCATATCATACTATGAAATTGTTTTAATATTCATTAAATTAGACACAGTTTAATCTACAAATCCTTCAATGAGGCTAGAGAGGTCATGATCTGGAAGGATTTTATTTGTGCTGGCTGTAGTGACTGTAAACATATAGTAGAGGTTACCTAGTTTGGGCAGGAACCGACAGTCACATGAACATGAAATCACGTGCAGCTGCCATAGCCACATTAAACGTCAGAAGCACAGAGAAAAAAAACAATAAAGACATCAGAGTAGACAAATGCTGCGTCAGGTAACGTCAGGTTATGCTATGATACAAAAGACAAGTTATTTTAGTGTACATACGCAGACATAATATGGCAGTATCTACCTGTGTAGTCTTGTTTTCTGTTGGTATTAATGCAGTCAACATGCTCCAACATTGGTAATGCAGTCAACATGCTCCAACATCATGTCACCCAAGTGAACTGATAGTAACATACTGATAGATTCACAGTCAGACAGGGCAATTGCTATTTTTTGCCCTGTTTGGGGCATAAGAACATGTTTCAGAGAGAAATATGAAGATCCCTGTCTTCAAACATGCTTTTATTAAGTTTTGTTCGTTACTTGTTTGTTTGCATTGTTTGCTGTCACAGTGACCTTGACCTTTGACCTAAAATTGGGTGTGGCGTGTAGAACTCATCAAGGTGCACCTACATATGAAGTTTTAATGTTGTAGGTGGAAGCACTTTTATTTTAGAACCAATCTTCAAAAGGTTAACAAGATGTTAAAGGCTCTATAAAGGTGAAGATACGTAATTATTTACAGATTTTTAAATATTTTTTTCATATTTTATTTATAAAGGTTATCAAAAAACAATATATATATGCTATTGGACATAATAATAAAAAATGAGCAATACAACTTGTTTTGAGCTCAAAATAAAGTGTCCTCCAAGTCAATTGTGTTTACAAACAATCAGTTTATTTACATCGCTGTTTACTCGCGAAAGTGAAAGTGACTCAGGTCACCAAAAATATAACGATGACTTTTAACGTTTTCCGGTATCACTCACAAAGTAGGTCTTTTCTAAATGGTTAAAACGTTTGTAGTGATCTAATAAGGTACTTACTGCTGGTAAAAAGTTGTTAAAATAGTATTAAAATTGAATTCTTTCGGCTATTTTTAGCATATGTCAACGCTCTGAGGCTACACATCACGTTAGTTGCAAAAATGTAAACATTTCTTCCAATTATGGAACGGGTTTATCTTCTATAATTCTTGACAACGTTGTACCTGAGCTGTGTTATAAGCAGTTTTTATGCAAGAGTAACTGAAATCCGGCAAAAAATTAGACCAGTTGATATGCATAATAATTGGATTTGTGACCTTTATAGAGCCTTTAAGGTTTTAGCACGACGCGGACGGAAGACGACACGACGTGCTGGCTATGACAATACCTCGGGTTTTCTCCGAAATCAGATGAGCTTAAAATCAGGCGACAGTTAGACCAAGTCTTTATTGATAGTATCAGACCAACTCAATATTTCTCTGTCTTGTCTGTTTGACTGACTGTTTTTGGGATGTCTGTATTGGGAAAACACTCAAAAAATATGATACTTAAAAGTTCATAAGAATCAGTACAACATAAATTGACCCTTTGCACACAAATGAGGTACATTTTTGTACTACATGACTAATATGTCATTTCAGAGGTCAATGATGGCTGAATGGTTTAAATTTGTTTTTAATGATTTTTGACCTGAGGTCACTAAAATAGCAAGATCAACAATTCTGTCACAGATCTGTCAACTGATATGTTGGTCATAAAAGTTTTATAGCAGATAGAAATCACATTCAAAACACCTTCATTTTATCCAACACAGTACATTGAGACAGAAAGCATTAACAAATACGTATTTATTAATATCAGTTAACCCAGCATGCTGGTATTAATTGCCAGCATATATTCATTATACAAGTGTACTTACTTTGTTAATAATGTTTTTGTGATTATTTATTCAACAATTTTCATCAAAAAAGATCATGTTAAATAAATGAATACGAATATATGCATGATCTTTAATTCTGAACGAATTATTACTACTGGTTTTCATACATTTGCCCTTTATAAAAAAAACTATAAATTAACTGTCAATATGATTTATTAATATAATTTAATTTTCACACTACCTTAAAAGAAACTACTTTGAAAGTAAAATGCAGATACTCTGGTGATAAATTGTTTAGGTTTTCGCATAAATTAATATTTTAAATTAAGATTGACATAATTTACTTCAAAATGTAACTTCTTACATAAAATGGCTGTCTGCCTTGCTGGAATCAACACAACAACAGCAAAAACATCATGAAGATTTTTTTAAGCAAAACATGTCAAAAGCTTTTAAGCACTATTATATAACATTGTGAAAACTTGAAAGCAACAGCAGCATGTGAAAACATTTGTATCAGGTACGCTGTGTCATACAACCAGGAAATCAGTACATCCTTGATCTAATGATGATCAATGCAGCTAAGGCTTCTATAAAGGGTCGGCGGCGTTACAGGTTGGAAATCATTGTATTTGACCAAAATAAGGAGTTCGCACATTTAACAATGTATTTCCAACTGCATTTATTGCGTCAATGCTTGCTTTTTGAAAAATATGTGCTTGATAAACTTTTTTATAATTTATAACTTTTTCTTTGTCAGAAAAAGTCAAAAATAAATTAACAACCATTTAATGTCATTTGAAAACAATAGGCCATTTTAGGATTTATACCATTTCTGGATTTTGCACAGTCATTTAATTACCAGTGGGCTATTGATTAAGTTGTTATCATTAGACCAGGTACTAAAATGACTGATGCCACAATAGTCAATTTAACTCTTTCACTGCTGGAACCGAATTTTGAAGGACTTTGCAAACAGTTTGGATCCAGATGAGACGCCACAGAACGTAGCGTCTCATCAGGATCCAAACTGTTTGCTTTTCTGATAGTATTCTTTGAAAAAAATCGAAGTAAATGCTAATTTTAGAAATTCTGCAGACAACATTTTAGCAGACTTATGACAAATTTCCCAGCATGCAAATGGTTAACTATGGGAACTGCCATCCAAATAATATGGGCCGTGCTCTGTAAAAAGGAGGTTTAGCGCATGCGCATACAGTGTTGTCCCAAAGTTGCCAGTGCAGTCTGCACAGGCTAATCAGGAACGACACTTTCCACCGAAACTGGATTTTGGCTAAGAAGAGACTTTCTTTAAACAGAAAAAATCATAAAAGTGGAAAGTATCGTCCCTGATCAGCTTTTGCAGTATAATTAGGGACCCAGCCCCTGCGAAATGTTGTTCTGCAGTTAACAAATAATTCGTGAACAGTTCATGAACTGTTCGTGAACTGAGTTCATGAATTGTTCACGAATAGTTCGTGAACAGAAAATGAGCCACGTCTGTGAAGAGTTCTTGAAATTTTAGTTCATGAACTGTTCATGAACACTAATGGCATGAAGTGTTCATGAAATATTCTTGAAACCTAATGGCATGAAGTGTTCATGAACTATTCTTGAACCCTTATGGCATGAAGTGTTCATGAACTATTCTTGAACCCGTGTGGCATGAAGTGTTCATGAACTATTCTTGAACCATTATGGCATGAAATGTTCATGAACTATTCATGAACATCAATGGCATGAAGTGTTCTTGAACAGTTCATGAACAACACAATTCTTGAAAAATTCTTCAGGGTTTTGCTGTTCACGAACAGTTCATGAACGTTTTCCTTCTATTTTTCAATGGCTCATTTTCTGTTCATGAACTGTAAGTGAATAGTTCATGAACCATAGTTCTTCAAGAGTTCATGAACTGAGGTGGCATGAAGTGTTCATGAACTATTCATGAACAAGAATTTGTCAATTTATGCAAAGGTTATCATATAAAGCTCAACAAACAGGTCAGGGTAAGAAGAAACAAGTCTTGTATTAGCACTTAACATATTGATAGCAACATATAACAATAATTTAAATATAACACTAATAACTGAGATACAAGTGGTTTGATAATACTCTTTAAATTTCATAATACAACTTTGCACTATATGTTCATGAATAATTCATGTATTGAAAAGATTATGAATAGTCTCATTTTCAGTTCAAGAATCATTTACTAATCAATGGTTTCCCTGAAATGGTTACACTTACAGTGCCAGAGAACTTGAAATGGAACCAATGGCTGATCAGTTCAGCCGGTAATTTATTAAAGACTTACATTTTCAAATATAACATAAACCATGTGCCTTCCGTTTCAACTTCCTGTGCACACAATATTCTTCTTTGTAAAAACAGCAATGCAATGTACATTGAGTTCTTGATATCATCTTAAACTGTTCTTGAAATAAGATGTCCTTAAAACGTTCTTAAACTTGTCTTTTAAGTCTTCCAAGAACAATGACAGATCCTTTTAAGAACATATTAGATTCTTAAAAAGTCCATCATACGTTCAAAAACATTGTGTAGACCTGTTTAAGAACATCAGAAGGAAACATGTTGTTCAAAAAAGTTCTTAAAGTGTTCAAGAATAGTTTAAGAATAATTTCAAGAACAGGAAAGGTCCTTAAAAAGTTATTGAAGTGTTCCTGAAGGCAGTTCTTGAACAGTTCTTGTACAAATGTTCTTAAAATTCTCTAGAACAGGTCAAGAACTCTAACTTACAGTGGTGAAAGTACTATGCATATTCATACTAACTTCACAGGTTTCACAAATCTACAAGATTTGTATGCTAGACATTTCAATATTACTTTCAAAAATATGTATGAAACATCTAGCACAAAGGAATTCATGAATTATTCATGATGGATCCTTAAAGTCTGTCTCAGAAAAGTCATTAGAAATACTTGTGCATGAAATGTACATCACTAAGTATTTATGGTTAGATGAAGAACTGTTCATGAACTTTGAAATGTTCAACAATAATTCATAAACAGTTCATGAACATGTCTTAAGAACAGTTCATGTCCAAAAGTTCATGAACCAAGCTCAGGAACTTTTTCAGAACCGTTCATGAACAGTTCTTGATTGGCTTGAAGTGTTCATGAAATCATGAACAACATTTCGCCGGGGAGGCTAAACGATGACCATGGTTTTTGATGGTTGACCATGGACCTTTGATTGTCAGCCATCAAAAACCGTGGTTTAACATGATCAGGAACGTGGTCGGCCATGATCACAAAAAACATTGACCATGGTCGGAAATGGTGAACATGGTTAACCATGGTGGGCAATGGTGACAGAAGACAGACCATGGTTGTACATGGTCACAAAAAAACATGGACTATAGTTGGTAATGGTGACAAAAGACAGACCATAGTTGGCCATGGTAAATTAAAACATGGACATTGATCGGCACATTTACTTTTATTTTCATTATAGTTTTCCCATGATGTTTAATGTTCATTTACATACAAAATGCAATAATGTTAATTGTTGTACATGTTTGTGTTCTTAATATCATCTTAAACTGTTCTTGAAATAAGATAGCCTTAAAACTTTCTTAAACTGTGCTTTTAATTCTTCCCTGAACTGTCAACAATTAATATTATTGCATATTTTATGTAAACGACAATCAAATACCATGGTCAACCATCAAAAACCATGGTAACCATGGTTGCATTGCTGATTTCACAAAGGAAGAATATTGTGTGCACAGGAAGTTGAAACAGAAGCAAGCTGAATGAAGGCACATGGTCTATGTTATATTTGGAAATGTAAGTCTTTAATAAATTACCGGCTAAACTGATCAGCCATTGGTTCCATTTCAACTTCTTTGGCACTGTGTTCACTTATGTTTCCCAATTTTGCTACATTTTATCACTCTTTCCTGAGACTGCTTTATGAATGTTTTTTGTCATCAACAGAATCAGAAGCATAACCAATCATTTCATCCTCATTAACTGTTCACCAACATGCCGATGAAGTGTCAATTAGCAATTCTAATGATTTAATAACAATTTTGAATTTTATCTTTAAGTTCTTTCAGTAATTCAATGGCCCTGGACACATCCCTTTAGGACTATGGGCCTTTCCACACAAGTTTTCAATGCTAAAAAGTTAATTATTAAAGTAAAACTGCCTTTAATTTCTAGTTTTGGTAAAAAAATTGAACTATCAAGCATGACCTTTTTCCTGGAATTCTCCAGGAAATTCCTGCAGAAATTCCAGCAGTTATCATCAGCCTTTTTCCGTCAAAAACATGACCACTTAAGACAGTGGTGCCGTTTTACAAAAGGAAAGCCATATGACAATGGTCTACCATGGTAGACCATGGTCATATGACCATGGCAACCACATTTTGTTAAGTGGTATAATAGTCTTTGACCATGGTCATCATGAACATGGTATTTGGCCATGGTCAACCATGGTATTATACCATGGTCAGCCATGGTATTTTACCATGGTCATAATGACCATGGCCAAAGACTGTGGTGCCATTTAACAAAACATGGTCTGCCATGTTAAACCATTGTCATATGACCATGGTCAACCATGGTTTAGCCATGGTAAACCATGGAATACAGTGTAAGGCCCTGGAGTATTCATTAACTTGTTTATTATCTGTTATTTCATAATGTAAACAAACTGCTATTGTTTATATCATCATTTACTCAACGGTTGAACCATTTCACTATCCCATACACAAGATTATGGTTGAAGTGTTTAATTGTTATATTAACTGATAGAGTAATCATTTAAATATGTTTTGTCTAATGATTATAAACAGAACTTGAATTCCAAAACTTACTGTCAATGTCAGAACTTCAAGGAAGCTAGTCCAACCGTCATCTTGCAATGATTCTATTGGTCATATTCATTTCTAAGTGACTAAACATTGTATAATTATAATAATACGGCTAAAAGTTACTTTAAGACACTATTTTATCTTTATTAAATGTTCACATATGTTGGTATTTGTGTAAAATTTGCCATTCCTAAAAAGTACTGTTGAAATATTTCGGATATATTGTACCGTAATATTTCTTCTCTGTCATAACTGCATGTTTGTTTAGGTCAGAGAGAAGTATATTTGTTTATTGTTAGATGTAGAATCTTTTGCGCATCTACATATGCTCCTAAAATGTTCTTTTGTTAGTTAAAATATAACATTATTGTTGAATGTTTTGCCGCTAGAGAACTTTGTTTAGAATTTAGGATTCCTAAATGCATTTGATTGGTTGTCCCAATCCTAAGTCTTTTTGATTGGCTTAGCCAAATTCCTAAGACATTAGTGCGCAGAATCCTAAATCCTTAGTGCTTAGCGACGGGTATTAATAGCGCGGATAAACAACTTTTGACATCTATTTGTCAAGATCTGTTCAGATCACTTTTTGAAAGTTCATGACTGTAAAATGTATTGATTTCTTCATTTTAATTTAGAATACTATAACTTCGTATGGCGTCATTCCCCATTCCAAAGATGGTAAGCGTTATGTTGTCCGATTAAATGAGAGCTTTGTTAGTAACTCCAGAGAGCTTAAAGATGAAAGTTTATCTGCATTATTAAACTTGTAATACTGTTCAATGATATTTTGTTTATATGAGAACTGATGCATATTGAATAATTTAAATTACTATTAAAAAAAGATTTTGAAACTGTGAAACTGTGTTCTTCACATTATTGAAAGTGCTATCCTGACACGGGCACTTGTAAGACAATGAAGAAGGTTAACATTGCCCGTACCTAAGGGTGGGGTGTACTACAATACCATGGTCATATGGCCTTCATTTCGCCTGGGGATGACACTTTATGCACATGCATTAAACCCCCTTTTCACATAGCATGGCTCATATTTTATGATGAAAACAAAGATGCCATTACACTGCTTCTATGAGAAAAACAGCACAGCCACTTAACCTCATTTCCAGCCTCTGAGAAAGTGCAAAGACAGAATAAAATGAGATTGACATTCCCTGGGAATAAAAATACATAAAACAGATTTCCATCATCCCTTTACTGTGAGCATTCTTTATGATGCAAATGATAAAATTATTGTATGCATAGGTGTTTTTACTGTGTTTATTTTGGCAAACATTAACAGATATTATCACTAGATATTCTCACACCTGAGAATGATTACTGATTACAGTTATTCTGTAGCTACATAGAAATTTATCAAGCCATGACCTGTTCCCAAGTAACGAATGTTATACCATAGATGAAATTCCACTTTCTTTGACTTAATTACAGCTAAATAAAATGTTGTATAATCTGTAGTTTGTAGAGTTGACTTCTTCATAGATATTCATGTTTTTGAACAATGTAATAAAATGGATAAGGTGCTATAAATCTTTTAAATAATAAAAACTTTCTTTACAAAAACGATCAAACAAATTAAAATTGGAATTTGCCCAATCTGTCCTCAAGTCCTATAAGAACTTGTACTGAACTGAATGCTTCTTTTGATATTCATATTCATGTACAATTAAATTGCCCCTACAAAGTTTTTTTACCATCTCAATACTTGTCTTGGGGCATGATGAAGCCTGAGATTATTCAGTACAGGCCCTGTCATAAAGTTAAATCAAACTTAACAAAAGATGTGGGTGGGAAGTGGGGGGGGGCTCTTTGAAATGCCATCTTTTGCATCTGGCAAACTATATGTTTGTCAACAGTTGTTATACTATGAGCCCTGCACAAGGCCATACTGTTGTTGCTGCATCTGTTGTTGCTGCACCAGTCTGGCATTCAGATAACCCCACCCAGGAGAGTAGGCTGATGACAGCATATAGAAAACTTTTTTCAGTTCACAGACTCCAAAGACTGCCACACAATTCACAAAAAATAACTTGCATCACAGTGAGCACAAAAAAGTGCATGCAGCGAAAATTGCAAAAGCATAATATGTATCATAAGTCAGATTCAATAGTTTTTACTTTGTTTTTTAAAACATATTTTGGTCTTTATATTGAACATTATTTAAATTTAGATGACTACTGAATTTATATGGAACCTATCATTAAACAAAGAAATTAGGTCTCAAAATAAATGACAATAACACATTTTTGTTTAATGGATTTAATGCAGACTGAGACGCATGATTGTCCAGGTAATATGTAAGGATGTGCATTCATAATACTCTGCAACAAATAACTGTATACAACCTTTTAATAAGTTTAATTATAGGGTAATTACATATTTAAATAATCACCCTTCAAGCAACATTATTGGTAACTGTCAATAATCGTTCAACAAATTTTGAATAAAACATAAATTACCCTTCATCAGCACATTCTATGACCTGCAGCCATGTTGTGACAATACATTGGGAGTTCATGAACAGTCCTTGAAACTTGTGGAGTACTGATGAAATGCACAGCATGATAAGGTGCACTTTTCCACTTCAAAGCCCAATTTCTATCCCACCTAACTGAGCAATCTTCACCCCCTGGAAAATCCAATTACCCCACCCGCTTTGATTAGTACTGCCAGCATGGTAGAACCATTATTGGCACATGGAGGTGCTACCTCTTGCAGATCGTTACCACCTGATGACATCATAAACACTCTATAGTGTAAACCTGCCATTTATCTTTTTGATTCGGTGCACAAACATTGCATCTGATTGTGAAAACTATAACAAGTACAGGGCAAAAGGAATCCACATGATAGCACTAAAGGGCAAAAGGAATCGACATGATAGCATCCAGGCAAAATGTCGACCATGGTCACATGGTATTTTATTGATTACATGGCTGTTTATGTTTTATCAACCCATCAAATACCTTTAAATATGTACAACATATGTTACCGGTTTAACATCTCAAGATTGAAATGAAAGGCAACTTTTATTAATAAATTGTGTGAATCATACTAATTAAGCTTATCCCAAGGATATTTAGTATGACACATGCACTTCTTAAGTTATTTATATATCTGATGTCACTAAAATGTAATTATAAAAAAAATGGATATAATTGTAACAGTATCTGATATAATACTGGACTAAAGGCAAGAGATGGCCATAAGATACAAAAACAATTCATAGAGTTTATAGCCAGAAGCCACAATTTTAATTAAAACAAAAGATAACTCATGAAATTGAAATAATTTTGTTCTAAAATAATTTCATTATAAATGATTATAATATAAAGTGTCTGAAATCTTATCACTAAAATCTTATCTAGATAGCAAGCACTAATTTTGAAAATAGGAAAATGTCTGTACTTACATTCAAAATTTCTTTGTCGATATATGACACTTATTAACCCTCCCATTGACAGAGCTGACAACATAATCACTTAGAATTTAAATTAATGATATAATTCAAATATAAAATATAATAAAGTATACTGTTACACTGCAAGAAGTTGCTGAAGTTCTTTCTAATGAACCAAAATAAGCATAACTAATTTGAAGAATCAATCAACAAGAGGGCCTGAAAGGCCCAAAGTCGCTCACCTGAGAAAACAAGATATTATTGGGAGAAATATTCTGACCAAGTTTCACTAAGATCGGAAAATAAATGTGGCCTCTATAGAGTGTTAACAAGGTTTTACTATACCCATTTAAGGAAAAATGCCCCACCCACTGGCAGCCATGTTTTTCAACCAACTGGCATCATTTTTAAACTCTTCCAAGATATTATCGGAATGAATCTGCTGACCAAGTTTCATGAAGATCGGACAGTAAATGTGGCCTCTAGAGTGATAACAAGATTTTACTATAGCCATATAAGGAAAAATGCCCCACTCCTTGGAAGCCATGATTTTCAAGCAAACATAATTATTTTCGGACTCATCCAAGATATCATTGAGACCAATCTTCTGACCAAATGTCATGAAGATTGGAAATAAATGTGGCCTCTAGAGTGTTAACAAGGTTTTACTATAGCCATATAAAGCCATATAAGGAAAAATGCCCCGCCCCTGGTGGCCATGTTTTTAAAGCAACCAAAACCATTTTCGAACTCATCCAAGATATCATTGAGACAAATCTTCTGACCAAGTTTCCTGATGATCGGAAAATAAATGTGACCTCTAGAGTGTTAACAAGGTTTTACTATAGCCATATAAGGAAAATAGCCCCACCCCCGTGGTGGCCATGTTTTTCAACCAACCGGCATCATTTTTGAACTCGTCCAAGATATTACTGGGATGAATCTTCTGACCGAGTTTCATGAAGATCGGACTATAAATGTGGCCCCTAGAGTGTTAACAAGATTTTACTTTAGCCTTACAGTACAGCTCACGCAAAACAAACATATTCCGCGATCCGCGGAGTCAGACGCCATCTTGTGTTCGCGGAGTCGACTCGGAATCGACTGTCTGGTCGCCGAGAAGCCGCGTCTGTCCGCCGAGGCACTCCGCATCTCGTCTCCGCGACACGCCTCGGCATGATGCCGAGGAATTAATTATTTGTTGATGATGTCGAGTCATTCGGCGGACAATCGTATTAATTATAATTAACAATGTACATGTACGTCGGATAAAAATGGACTCCGAGTTTCGCATCATAGAATTTATTACATGGAGCGTTACTACGTTGCGAAACATTCACTACATAATACATTGACAATAAGGTTATGCTGCATTTTATGAAATTCGGCTTTAATGTATCATTTTTCTTGTCTATTTTGTGTAATTGTAACATATTTTATCAATATATTACAATTAAACACATATAAAAAATCGTATATACCCGCTTTAAAGGGGCCTTTTCACAGATTTTGGCATTTTTTAACTTATTCATTAAATGCTTTATATTGATAAATGTAAACATTAGATCGTAAAAGCTCCAGTAAAAAATCAAGAATAAAATTAAAAAAAGGAAAAGAACATTGCCCGGAGCAGGTTTCGAACCAGTGACCCCTGGAGTCCTGCTAGAGTCCTGAAGTAAAAACGCTTTAGCCTACTGAGCTATTCCGCCGAGTACACATCCATGACGTATTTTATACCTTATATAAGCAATCTTCTTAGTTTCACAAAATTAACGACAAAAACAGAACTCTCCAAATTATTCAATCGTTTCGCGTTGCAACGCTTTATAATTTTTAGGTTTTAAAATCGTCAAAAGATGCATATAATGGCTATATTAGACCATGGTAAATGTTCAGTATTACTGTTTCCTCACAAATATCATAACTAAAACGAAAATTTGCGAATCTGAAACAACTTTTTTCAATTTTGTCGCTTTACCAAAGCGTGAAAAGATCCCTTTAACACAGACATCCAAAATTTTTCTAAAATATCAAATGAATTTCGGCATATGTTTCTAATTAAAGATTTAATGAAATACCCGGTAGGTGTCCAATCGGGACAAGGGTAACACAAATAAATACATGTATATGCCCATCATATTTTCGTGTCCAGTGTTTGTCTGAAACAAAAAGCGCGCGAAAATAGGCGTGGGTGAATTTATTGATACACAAAACTACGTAGCGCAGACAACATTGTAAAACTTCGTAGTGAATTTCCATTCGAGTATCGGGGTATCTCGCAAATGATTTTGACATTTTCCTGAATAAAATAAAAGTTCAAAACGCTGTATCATTTTCATATTTTAGTTCGTTCAATATTGCAACAATTACTGTATTGTATCTGATTGCACACAAAGTGCCATGTAAAGTTAATATTCTTTTACAACGACCAATAAAAAAACTTCATCTATATTTAGATTTTATGCAACATGTTAAGGTCATTTTCTGAAAATCGGGAGAACGGAAAAGGGATTTTTCGAAAATAAACCAACGTTTTTTTCCATTTAATTTGTCATAATTATTTATATTTTGTTTCGTCTGTGTATGTTTGATTGGTTCTCATTTGTTTTAAGCAAATCTTATGAAAAAAATATCGTAATGGTAAATGTTTAAAGCAAGTCCCGTTTCCGAGATCATATACGAGAATTACTTCGATATGTTTACTGATAAATTATGGTTTTGACAGACGACACGTGCTTATCTAAAGTGTGTGTTTTTTGTAATACACGGGATATTGGATTATCGGTGCTTAATTAAGCAATAAAACAAAGACGCTGTCGGCGGTTTTTAGAAGGCCTTTTGTACTGACCAACAGAATAATTAATAGTGCACGTGCTTATCTAACATTTAGGGATAAAATACACGGGAGACTAGACACTTTGTGCTTGTTTGGGCCACAACCGGTGGTTATTTAAAGTAGCACACGTGTCCAAAAACTAACGAGTTCGGGTAATAAAGCACTGAGATTATGATCTGAAAACTGCATGGAGTCTGAAATGAAACAAAATGCCGACAAATCAAAAGATTAACCGCCTAAATCAAAAGATTAACCGCCTAATGTTTCAGTATAAAAAAATGCCGACAAATCAAAAGATTAACCGCCTAATGTTTCAGTATAAAATTCGATATCTTAAGGCGGGGTTCTCACTGCATTTCCTTTTGCACTCGCATACGCTTGTATTACTTGTTATATCCTCGTATTATTTGCACAGATTAATTAAAATTACAATGAAAATGCTCACGCTTTCCAGGCAGATAACGTGATATTACACAAGTCATCTTTATTTTCGCGCAATTTCTAAGAGAACAGCAGATTTACACGTGTATTTACTTGTCACAATAATGATACTGTTTTGCGTCGCAATATCATTTTGGTAGTCACATTTATGCCGAGTTTAATGTTTCAATATATTGCCCGATAATTTCGTTTATTAAATTTATATTTACATGCAACATGTACATGGCCCTTTCTGAAAATCGGGACGAAGTGAAAGTAATCATTTTTAAATATAAACGAATATAAGTTTTTATTAAAATTGTCAACATTATTTATATTTGTTTTTATGTGTGTAGTTGTTTGGTTCTCATATCGTCGCTGTCGTTCTCAAACCTCGTAGCTTCACTGCCAAGTTTTCAGGAGAGAGAAAAAACCGTCTCATTTTTTTATAACGATGTTTTAGAAATTGAAATTCTGTAAAAATACCAAACAAATGAAGCTGCAAAATACGGTATAAGCCGTAGACGCGTAAGTCATACTGCCCCGGCGAAATGTTGTTCATGATTTCATGAACACTTCAAGCCAATCAAGAACTGTTCATGAACGGTTCTGAAAAAATTCCTGAGCTTGGTTCATGAACTTTTGGACATGAACTGTTCTTAAGACATGTTCATGAACTGTTTATGAATTATTGTTGAACATTTCAAAGTTCATGAACAGTTCTTCATCTAACCATAAATACTTAGTGATGAACATTTCATGCACAAGTATTTCTAATGACTTTTCTGAGACAGACTTAAAGGATCCATCATGAATAATTCATGAATTCCTTTGTGCTAGATGTTTCATACATATTTTTGAAAGTAATATTGAAATGTCTAGCATACAAATCTTGTAGATTTGTGAAACCTGTGAAGTTAGCATGAATATGCATAGTACTTTCACCACTGTAAGTTAGAGTTCTTGACCTGTTCTAGAGAATTTTAAGAACTTTTGTACAAGAACTGTTCAAGAACTGCCTTCAGGAACACTTCAATAACTTTTTAAGGACCTTTCCTGTTCTTGAATTATTCTTAAACTATTCTTGAACACTTTAAGAACTTTTTTGAACAACATGTTTCCTTCTGATGTTCTTAAACAGGTCTACACAATGTTTTTGAACGTATGATGGACTTTTTAAGAATCCAATATGTTCTTAAAAGGATCTGTCATTGTTCTTGGAAGACTTAAAAGACTTTTAAGAACGTTTTAAGGACAACTTATTTCAAGAACAGTTTAAGATGATATCAAGAACTCAATGTACATTGCATTGCTGTTTTTACAAAGAAAGAATATTGTGTGCACAGGAAGTTGAAACGGAAGGCACATGGTTTATGTTATATTTGAAAATGTAAGTCTTTAATAAATTACCGGCTGAACTGATCAGCCATTGGTTCCATTTCAAGTTCTTTGGCACTGTAAGTGTAACCATTTCAGGAAAACCATTGATTAGTAAATGATTCTTGAACTGAAAATGAGACTATTCATAATCTTTTCAATACATGAATTATTCATGAACATATAGTGCAAAGTTGTATTATGAAATTTAAAGAGTATTATCAAACCACTTGTATCTCAGTTATTAGTGTTATATTTAAATTATTGTTATATGTTGCTATCAATATGTTAAGTGCTAATACAAGACTTGTTAATCTTCTTACCCTGACCTGTTTGTTGAGCTTTAGTAACACTTATGATAACCTTTGCATAAATTGACAAATTCTTGTTCATGAATAGTTCATGAACACTTCATGCCACCTCAGTTCATGAACTCTTGAAGAACTATGGTTCATGAACTATTCACTTACAGTTCGTGAACAGAAAATGAGCCATTGAAAAATAGAAGGAAAATGTTCATGAACTGTTCGTGAACAGCAAAACCCTGAAGAATTTTTCAAGAATTGTGTTGTTCATGAACTGTTCAAGAACACTTCATGCCATTGATGTTCATGAATAGTTCATGAACATTTCATGCCATAATGGTTCAAGAATAGTTCATGTACACTTCATGCCACACGGGTTCAAGAATAGTTCATGAACACTTCATGCCATAAGGGTTCAAGAATAGTTCATGAACACTTCATGCCATTAGGTTTCAAGAATATTTCATGAACACTTCATGCCATTAGTGTTCATGAACAGTTCATGAACTAAAATTTCAAGAACTTTTCACAGACGTGGCTCATTTTCTGTTCACGAATACTTCGTGAACAGTTCATGAACTCAGTTCATGAACAGTTCATGAACTGTTCATGAATTATTCGTGAACTGCAGAACAACATTTCGCAGGGGTGATAAGTCATACTGATGTTCAGAAACGGTAGCTACGATATTTTGTCACCACAGTTGTGTCATTTGTATAAGCACGTAGCGTCCGTGGTATGAGGTACGACAATTCGTCCTGATAGGAAACCTCTTAAATGCAAATATAAAAACGTTTTGTCAAAATTGTCCAAACAAAGTGACATCCCTAAAGCTGAAATGACGTCGCTACAACTTTTCGCCGGAAAATAAGCCAACACTCAAGCTACAACATTTTGTCACAGGAATTTTCAAGGGCTCTGATTGGCGTAGAGCTACGAGATATAGCACAAAACACGCGCCAGACTTCATATATTCGGAAAAGACGAAAAAACATTTTTGAAAATTTTGGAGCTACGAGGTTTGAGAACGACAGCGACGATATGTTTTTTCGCAAATTTATGATATGTTATTTTCCATGTTTAAAGCAAATCTTGTTTCCGAGATCATGTTCGGGATTGAACTGTGTAAGGTTCATTGATATGGTTATAATGACCAACAAAATCATTATGTATGAAGATCCGTATGCAGAGAAGCTGACCAAAGGTTTACAAAATCACGCAGAAGTAAATATATCAACGTATTATTTGTATCAATTTCTAATAATCGTTTATGTAAAAAATATTTAACATGTGTTATAGTATACAATAAATATTTGTATTTTTTTCGGCGAACCGCCGCGTGTAAAGACGCGGCGTGATGCCGCGGATCGATGCCGAGGCAGGAACAGACGCGGCGTAACTCCGCGAATTATCGCGGAGTGCCTCGGCATGATGCCGAGGGAATACTCGTTGTGGATGCGGATTAATTTCGAAAACAAAAGAGTGTGTCCGCGGCGTAGCCGCGGATTTTGTTGGTTTTGCGTGAGCTGTACTGTATATAGCCATATAAGGAAAAATGCCCCGCCCCTTGGTGGCCATGTTTTTCAAGCAACGTAACCATTTTCGAACTCATCCAAGATATCATTAAGACAAATCCTTTGACCATAAAAATTATGTCATTAAGATTGGAAAACAAATGTGGCCTCTAGAGTGTTAACAAGGTTTTACTATAGCCATATAAGGAAAAATGCCCCGCCCCCTGGCGGCCATGTTTTTCAACCAACCGACATCATTTTCGAACTCGTCCAAGATATTATTGGGATGAATCTTCTGACCAAGTTTCATGAAGATTGAACAATAAATGTGGCCTCTATAGTGTTAACAAGATTTTACTATAGCCATATATATAGCCATATAAGAAAAAATGCCCCGCCCCTTGACAGCCATGTTTTTTAAGCAAAGGTTACCATTTTTGTACTCATCCAAGATATCAGTGGGACAAATCTTCTGACCAAGTTTCATGAAGATTGAACAATAAATGTGGCCTCTAGAGTGTTAACAAGGTTTTACAAAAGCCATATAAGGAAAAATGCCCCGCTCCCTGGTGGCCATGTTTTTCAACCAACCGGCATCATTTTCGAACTCGTCCAAGATATTATTGGGATGAATCATCTGACCAAGTTTTATGAAGATCAGACAATAACTGTGGCCTTTAGAGTGTTAACAAGATTTTACTATAGCCATATAAAGCCATATAAGGAAAAATGCCCAGCCCCTTGGCAGCCATGTTTTTCAAGCAAACGTAACCCTTTTCGAACTCATCCAAGATATCATTGAAACCAATCTTCTGACCAAATTTCATGAAAATTGGACAATAAATGTGGACTCTAGAGAGATAACAAGGCAAATGTTGACGCCGCACAACGCACTACGGACAAAAAGCGATCACAAAAGCTCACCATGAGCACGTTGTGCTCAGGTGAGCTAAAAATACATTTTGACTTAATAGATACATGTATCTAGGGAATACCTTGATAAGTATTTGTTAATAATTTATATTACATCTGGTTATTTCTTTTATGTTTTATGCAGGGCCCAGTCCACAAAATTAACACTTAGATTAATGAGTAATTTGCTGGGCTTTTTTTTTCGATGGACAAAATAGTGACCAAAACATGAAAACCTGTATTGAAATCAATCAAATAATAAACATAATATGGTAATAAATAATGGAAAGCATTCTATACACCTGATTGTGGGTGATGAATCCAGTATGTACACTGAACATAATGCCATGCCTACGGTTCAGTATATATTCCATTTGAACAAAGTTCTTTTGAACATAAACATATTGTTTTTTAATTTAAAAAAGGAACAAAAACTTATTATTATATTAAATATAATAATAAGTTTTTGTTCCTTTTTTTAATTTTTCATTAGAAAATGTGCTGTTTCAGCATGCATTGTATTATTTTCTGTAGAGAATGGCTTTAAAATAACATTATGTGATCAAATTGTATTCAACTGCAGGCTGAATTGATTATTATGCATTTCAATAACCCTGATCTCTGAGTGTTCAACAAAAATTGCCCTCAAGCATAAAATGCTAATTAATGATGGGGAGCGGGTGAAAGACAGATTATAATAACTGAATAATGTCTTAACAATAACAGTGGATTATAATAATGTGAGTCAACTAATGACCAGCTCAATTTCCAAACAAAACAAAGCCATGTACAACAAGTTGAACTACGTTTTAGAACAACTGTGAATGCAACATACTTGTATGTATATACCAAAAATATAACAGGCAAACAATTGACAGATGGGAGGTTCTCTTTCTAAGGGTGAATAAGTTTGGAAAATTCCTCTCAATTTCCAATGTCAAAGCTATTGTTTGAACTCTGTCTTGTATCTGTTTTCTGTCAAGAGTATTGGGTATTGATGATTCAAAAAAGCAATCATGTCTTCCAACAAAAGTTATCTCCCCTATGCAATTAAGAAATAATCATTATATTTTGTACTGTTAGATAATTAAGTGTAGTGTGATCGAAAGAACTTTAGAAAACATGGCTAAATACCAACGATTTACACAGATGTAGATGAACATTTTTGTCATGTAATTGCACTGGTAAATTACTAATAGTTTCTTTCAATACCAATGATTGTCTTAGAAATGTACAAAACAAGCATTTACAATACGTACCTATAGTGCTTAAGGTTGGGAAAAGGACATTGACTGCTGGACTTTCCCAACTAAATGATAGTTACTGTCAAGCCCACCTTCAGAAGTGCATCGGTCAAGCTCTCAGTTTATTAAGGAAATGTAAAGGGCCACAAATCATCCTGACTGCTTTACCTAGTTTTATTTCCTTATTAGAATTTTCAGTTGTACTGCCTAAATGGCAAGAATGCTTTGTAATAAGAGCAATGAAGATGCAAAGAAGGATTCCAGATGGAATATATTTGACAGAAACGGTTGCATTAAGAAATTGTTTAATCCAATTTACACGTTTATGGTCAAGTAAGCAATTGTATAAAAACACATAATTATCATTTAGATAAGCAAAAACCTATAAGGTACAGTCAGCCATTCAAAGTAAAGAGAAGAGCAAGTTCTTGTACGTAACATCCATGGATACGAGCATGATGGTGTGTTGTTTTCCTTCAATTACAAATGTATCTGTCAGATGTATTGTAAGCGCATTTCTATCATCAAATAAAATGTGCTTTGCACCTGCATGCTGCAATTAACAGCATATTTCTGCAGCAATTGACATCATAAAACTTCTTTCTATTTTGGGGGAAGTCCCTCAAGGACAACATGTCTTTATCGTGTCAGTATAATTGGTTGTCAGATTTGAACACAAAATGTTTGCATTCGTTGGAGACAGGTTCTGCAGTTTTGACAACATTTTTTAATTTGTAAGTTGTTTTATTTTTTATTTTTTATAATTTAACTTATGCAATTGTGAAAATATATTTTAATTTTTACAATCGTTTGTAGTTGTCTTGTAATCCAAATGAAAACAAAACACTGATGTTTTACAGTATTCTGGGATGTCTCAACATTAAGAAATCTCCTTAGAGAGGATTATATTACCTCTAAAGTATTAACTTAATGCACTGCATTCACAAATAAAATTCTTCCAGATTTGAAAGGATAATCAGTAAGAAAACTTTTATAGTTTGTTTCAAAATTAGTGCAACTTTCTACATAAACGGTCATTTTATATGAGCCTCAATGCGGTGGGAAAACGGGACTCGATGCATATGCGCAGTGTCTTCCCAGATCAGGGTCGAGACTTTCCGCTTGTATGGGAAAAGGCCCAAAGTGTCGTCTCTGATTAGCCTGTGCAGACTGACAAGACTAATATGCAGGGAAGAGGTCCTTTATGCTCATGCATTAAGCCCTCAGATGAGACTATCATCATCACATTATTTGTAACAACAGAGGGTCTAGATGAGCTTCATTTACACCAGTCCAACCTCAGCACATAGAATGTAAAATTAAGCTTTCAGAGCCTTGACATTTCACCATTTATCTGTTGGATTTAAAAGGAAATGAAAATACAGTCGAAACTGACCTAACGGCCACCTGAATTTACCGGTCACCTGCAGACAACGGTCAGTCTGTAATCCCCCCGACGAAAAACACTCTATATTACACCTGAATTTTACGGCCACCTGTCTATAACGGCCAACGGCCACTATATTCAACCCCGAAATTCATTTTTGAACTGAAATCAACGGTCACGCGTCAGTCGTCTCGAGTCGCGAAAATTTAAAACACTGCACATCATAAGTCCGTCTATTTTGCGGTTAAAGCATTTGCTTGCGGTAATTGCCTTTGATAATATAAAAGCGGCCCGCTGCGAGTAAACAAATAATAAGGTGTTGAGAAGGTTTGTTTTCCGGGGATAATTGTGGGGGTTTCTTCAACAGAAAATATGTCAGAGTTTTTGACACGTTTAAAGTAATAATCGCTAATTAAATGACCGCTAATTAGTACATTGTACTTACAACATTGAGTATCGATTTTAAAATAACATTTTCGGATAACTCTTTAAAAGAGCTTTCTAGCGTTCACAACAATTTAAAAAGCAATCGGAATAATAAATTACGGAATAACAATGAGTGGTAAACGTAAGTTCCTAACATAAGAGGAGCGAGTTAAGTGTTTGAACTGTTTGAATCTGGAAAAACTTCGCGTGTAATAGCAAGTGAGCTCTGTGTTGGACGTACGCAAGTGCAGAGTGTGCTTAAGCGTAAGCGAGAAATTATGGAGGAGTATGAATCGAATGCGAATGTGTGTTTGAAGCGTTGTATTTTGTATGACGCTGTTGAATTAAAATGCTTTTTGTGTGATGTTTGCGTACGAATAAATTTCAACAACCTTTTTGAGTCTTTTTCTTTGAATTAGAACGGTACAATATCACCGTACTATCGGTTTATGAAAGCGAATCCGCTTTTTAGACTTGTACGGACGTGACGTCAACGGCACGTGACAAGTTTTATTTTTGAATGATCGAGATGCATGAGTAAACAATTATACTAGCGTTGCTAAAGTAATTGCTTTAGTTTAATAACGATATGAAATTAAATCAATCTATAAGATATTATTCCGTATTATTCAATGTAAGTAAATTATGATATTATGCTTAGTTAACGGCAATGAACATTTGTTTAAGACTGTATGCAAACGACTGGGTGGGGTAACGACGTAGCAATACTACCAACTGACAAACTATCTTAAAATTGTGATCCGAATTCAACGGTCACCTGTGGACAACGGTCACTTTGGTCATTTCCCTTGAATGACCGCTGAATTCAGGTTTGACTGTATTGATGATCCATATACATGGCTGTTTAAATCACAAGCGCCACCTCTTTTTTGCAGATGACGCACATGTTTCCTGATGATGATCATCAGAATTTCCAGGTTAACCAGACTGCAATTATGATTTTTAATAAGATGTCACAACGAAACAATTGCCAAGGTCTTATGCCTGTGAATAATTATTTCAGTCAAGGTTATTGCCTCAGGCACAGATGGACCTCATAAACATCCAAATACACATACTTCTTGGCAAACATGATAATTATTCAGAAAAGTTATTTATATTGTATGCTGATTACAGTGTATATGACCAAGAACAACCAAGGATGTAAATAAAAATTGGAATTAATAATACCATTAATAGTAATATTTGCTAACGTCAACATTATTTTAAACTTGCAAGAACATTATGATGCAAAGTCAAACCAAAATCAAATGAGTCATTTTTAATTTTGGTGCATTTATATTATTTAATAAATGCATGTAAACCTACGTTAACGTTACAGATCGCCAAAATCGCATTTGACGATTACAATTCTTAAAAGGTGATCAAAAATCAGTTTTTCATTAAATTTGTAATTGACAAAAAATGGCCCCTCTGATTTTCAAATGCCCTCTCTAAATTTCTGTTTTCAGGCCATATAAATCGCAAGAAACATCGACCTGAATACACAAATATTACAGCACAGATAACAGATAATAATACCGTAAAGGCGACCAGACATTACTGAACATTTGGACTACCAGACGATTTACGTAACAACTGTATTACTGAACCATGTCATGTAATGACAAGAAATTGGCAGGTACCTTTCCAGTAGCCAAACTGTGAAGATCACCGTCCAATCAGTTACGAGAATGCTTATTAACTGGCGACTCTTATTTTTGACTGATGTCTGTAAACCGGTAACATGTTAATAAAATAGTGCATAAAAGACGATGTCGGGCATCATAATCACACCTTTTTACTGTAAACAACTAGAGCTAAATTGTCACAGTCGTGACAAATAGGGGAAATCCTGGAAAATCCGGACGATTTCTGGAAACCCGTTCCTCGACAGGTTGTGATGAGTGGGCTACCAATACGTCGGGTGCCAGTCATTAAATTATTCATGTGCGAAACCTTTTCCTCCGATATTAGCGTCAACATTGATAAGTGTTCTTATTTAAAAAGGAGAAAAAGCGATCACAAAAGCTCACCATGAGCATGTTGTGCTCAGGTGAGCTAAAAACGCACTTATTGACCCAGTGACCTAGTTTTTTTGCCCGGCAAAGCCCATGTTCAAAATTGACCTAGATGATAATTTAGATACAAGTTCTGACCAAGTTTGGTAAGGACCAGATGAAAAAACAACTTGAATTAGAGAGCGGACACATAATACGGACCGATCGACAGACAGACAGACAGACAAGTTCACTCCTATATACCCCCCTAGACTTCGTTTGTGGGGGTATAATAAGTGTAAACATACAGTTAACAATTGCTACTCATGAAAAGTTAAAGGCAAGTGGTGAGCAATTTATTACTTATGGCATTGTGAAAAGAATAATTGTGAACAATTATACACAGCAGTTATTCAATTCCAGTACATGTATATTTCATCATGTTAATTCATATTTAATTTCAGGTAAAAAGTATTACATGTTTTATTCAAATGTTGTTTGCATGATAATTTTATACAATGCTTGTTGATATCAATACATTTATGATAATAATTATGTTGTTACAGGTACACTGATATATAGATCTTATAATGAGAATTAGCTTATGATGTAGTGGGTCTGATCATCACAACACTTAAATTTGGCTACTACTTTTTTTCTTTAGCGCCAACCTAAAATGTATACTGTCACTACTTGGCTGTAGATATTGATTTAATACAGAAGAATCAAAAGCTTGTATGCTTTCTGTATGTTCAGAAACCAAAAAGTTAAAGCAAATTGTTATTTGTCTATTTTTTTATTTCAATGCCAGATTTGGGAATTTTCCAGTGCAAGAAAAAATGTCTATAAGAAATGTTTCTGCAAGATATCATTTTGTTAAAACTATATGTGTATATAAAAGGGGCTTTAACTTCCCTTCATTTCATTCTATCATTGATAAATGAAATGTTTCATAATAATTAAGACTCAACTTTGTTAAAAGCCTGACCAGTAAATGATCTGATAGAGACAATTATAATGATAATTTTAGTAACACATTTGATGGCAGTAAATTGAAGGCATGAACAGAACTTCTCTTAACAAATGCCTTATAATCTAATATTAGCAAAAATATTTGCTTCTGCAAGTTTTAAACTAAGCTATTAAAAAAACACCATGTCATACACATGTATTATGTTCTAATTCTACTCATATTACACCAAAACATCATTAAATCAGTCATGTGTCATTACAAAAGCTGATTCAAGAGTTGTGTAACCTAATAAAACATGCATTGAGGCTTTTGGCTGGGATATCAACCAGGAGGATCATTATGTTTATGTGATACGAGTAATTAAAGTCATATAACAGTCTCAATATCTGTTTAATATAGTAAAAACATTTAAGCCGCATTCTGAGAAAACTGGGCTTAATGCATGTGCATAAAGTGTCGTCCGCACAGGCTAATCAGGGACGACACTTTCAGCTTTTTATGGTATTTTTACTTTCAATGAAGTTCCTCCTTACCGAAAATCAAGTTTAGGCGGAAAGTGTTGTCTCTGATTAGCCTGTGCAGATTGCACATGCATTAAGCCCAGTTTTCTCAGAACAAGGCTGATTTGGTTTACAATATGACTGCAAAGTTTATGAGGCTGCATCATGTGAGGACATTATTTGAAACAAACACAACTCAGGACTCATTTTGTGAATTTACAATTTCCAGCTTTTTAGTTCATACTGGATGATATTTTGTGTGGTATTGAAGGTGGGGCTTATGACATCAGTTTAAAAGTTCTAAATTCTTGTTACAAAAGTAGAACACATTTTAGTTAAGATCTGACCCCATTCCAAATGTTTAGTACATGTAAATCTTTTTCATTACGTTTTTTTCTGTCACTGACAGTCTGTTTCAAATAATGTTCATACATAAATTTTGAGCTTATCAAGAGTTAGTCTGTGCAATAAAGTCTTACAACAAATCTGCCACAGATTCAGATTTACATTATGTTAAATAACATTTGAGGCCTGTCCTTGGTTGTTATCTGGATCACCACTATTTTGGAAAAAAGGTACCCCCCCCCCTCCTTACAAGATACAAAAAAAGCTTAAATAACATCAGAACTGTTTATTTTGACAATACAACAGCAGATGTCTACAACTTGACTCAGAACTTGAGGAAAATAAACACAATCCTGTTAGTGTGGGTGTAAATTCACCTAGCTGTGTTACTTTCAATTTATAAAGCTACATAATTCAGGACACTGTTCCAGATAAAATACATTTCTCATTTCTTTGCCATTTAAAGCATTATTCTGAAACAAAATGAAGTAAATGAGTCTTTCTCAAATGACTTGTATTCTTTGTAGAGGACAGCATTTGTATCATTTAATGGAATGATACCTAATTTATCCAGTAAAACTTAATAATATTGAAACAGTTTAACACTGCTATTTCAAAGTTGTTGGGACCATCAACAATATTTTGAAGTTGCAAAATTTGAAGTAAGAGTGTTGTTAAACTAACTAAACTAATATTAGACCATTCATATAACCACACTATTATCAAAGAAATTATTTCCCTCAAACATAAAAGGAATTAAGAGGGCCAAAGGACCTTAGTCGCTTACCTGAGACCCTAAGAAATGTACACCTGTTCTGAGCAGGAAGTTTTTTTACAAAGTTACCATAACCCATTTATGCCTAGTGGACTCTCCTATCCTTCTAAATTGGATTAATTTATTTCCAAAATTAGGGATGTCTAGTATATTTATTTCTATATTTAGAATATTTCGTACAGAAATTCCTTCAAGCAAACAGCGCAGACCCTGATGAGACGCTGCATCATGCGACATCTCATCTGGGTCTACACTGTTTGCCAAGGCCTTTTTTCTAGACACTTGGCATACATGGGTTAAGATTCATCATCAGATAAGACAAATAAGATTGAGACATCTATGCCAAAACAGGTTTTTTTCACAGTTTTATACCCATGATTACTATTATTAATAGTTTAAATGCTGCACACTTTCCAGTGATTTCAGAAAGAAAAAGAATAGCTTTTATTTAGAATTAATATTTGCTCTTGACCCTGCTCCTTGCAGATTTTGAAATAGTCCATGGGGTATTTTTGAATTAAGATTATTCAGCATTGTCCATTGCAAAAATGAGCACATTTACATGAAACGTTGAAGTGTCTGAAACTTTGGATTAATATCATTATTATGCGAGCACACCATATCAGGTAAGTTGTTTTAATTTGCGCATAAGTGATATGTTTGTGATATGTTTGTGTTAGCTATGCCAGAAAAATAGTTTATGTTGCTAATAATGCCAATAAAAGTGCCACAAGAATTCCAGGCAGCGCCTTTACATGAAAAAGGCATAATCGGTTGCAACTCCCAGCAACCTGGATGGTCAATAGCTGGTAGTTGAATTATTGCACCAAGTTTCATCAGGACCCAGCCTAAGTTCAAAGTTGACAGTTAAGTGACTTCTAATCCTCCACGGAAATTAGGGAAGAGTGAAGCAATTTAAAGGAGAAGTGGTTTCTGTTCAACTTCAATCCCATGTCTCCCTCAAGATTGAGCCCTGTTTATGATATTTGGGCAAAATATGTGTCCTTTATTGTTCAAAAGCTTATATCTGATATTCAACATATGACCTTAACTTGCTCTACCAAACAGACTCAAGTCATAATAATGCAGACTTTACAATTAGAATAATTAGGATACCCTTGGACTAAACCAGCGCCATTCGTACAATATTGACATGTCATCAAAGGTTATCATGATTTAATCTTTCAATGCTGTTTAGTTTAAAACAAAAGATAAGAGCTCTTCTTTGTGGACAAGGACATTATGCACAAACAATAAAGACCTTCAACAGAAGGATATGAACGTTACTCTGAGAAAAAAGGTCTTAATGCTGTGTGTAAAGTGTCATCCCAGATTAGCCTTTGCAGTCTGCAGGACGGCTTTACAGGGATGACACTTTCTAATTTTACTTTATTTCCACTAAAAAGTGACTAACTTTAAGCTAAATATACCATAAAAGAGGACAGAGTCCTGATTAGCCCATGCAGACTGTGCAGGCTGATCATGGACTACACTTTGCTCACATGCATTAAGCCCTGTTTTCTCACCATGCAGACTGCGCAGGCTGATCATGGACTACACTTTGCTCACATGCATTAAGCCCTGTTTTCTCACCATGCAGACTGATCATGGACAACACTTTGCTCACATGCATTAAGCCCTGTTTTCTCACCATGCAGACTGGGCAGGCTGATCATGGACTACACTTTGCTCACATGCATTAAGCCCTGTTTTCTCACCATGCAGACTGGGCAGGCTGATCATGGACTACACTTTGCTCACATGCATTAAGCCCTATTTTCTCACCATGCAGACTGAGCAGGCTGATCATGGATGACACTTTGCTCACATGCATTAAGCCCTGTTTTCTCACCATGCAGACTGGCAGGCTGATCATGGACTACACTTTGCTCACATGCATTAAGCCCTGTTTTCTCACCATGCAGACTGGCAGGCTGATCATGGACTACACTTTGCTCACATGCATTAAGCCCTGTTTTCTCACCATGCAGACTGGGCAGGCTGATCATGGACGACACTTTGCTCACATGCATTAAGCCCTGTTTTCTCACCATGCAGACTGGGCAGGCTGATCATGGACGACACTGCTCACATGCATTAAGCCCTGTTTTCTCACCATGCAGACTGGCAGGCTGATCATGAACTACACTTTGCTCACATGCATTAAGCCCTGTTTTCTCACCATGCAGACTGGCAGGCTGATCATGGACTACACTTTGCTCACATGCATTAAGCCCTGTTTTCTCACCATGCAGACTGGGCAGGCTGATCATGGACTACACTTTGCTCACATGCATTAAGCCCTGTTTTCTCACCATGCAGACTGGGCAGGCTGATCATGGACAACACTTTGCTCACATGCATTAAGCCCTGTTTTCTCACCATGCAGACTGGGCAGGCTGATCATGGACTACACTTTGCTCACATGCATTAAGCCCTGTTTTCTCACCATGCAGACTGGGCAGGCTGATCATGGACGACACTTTGCTAACATGCATTAAGCCCTGTTTTCTCAGACTGGGCAGGCTGATCATGGACTACACTATGCTCACATGCATTAAGCCCTGTTTTCTCACCATGCAGACTGGCAGGCTGATCATGAACTACACTTTGCTCACATGCATTAAGCCCTGTTTTCTCACCATGCAGACTGGCAGGCTGATCATGGACTACACTTTGCTCACATGCATTAAGCCCTGTTTTCTCACCATGCAGACTGGGCAGGCTGATCATGGACTACACTTTGCTCACATGCATTAAGCCCTGTTTTCTCACCATGCAGACTGGGCACGCTGATCATGGATGACACTTTGCTCACATGCATTAAGCCCTGTTTTGTCAGACTGGGCAGGCTGATCATGGACTACACTTTGCTCACATGCATTAAGCCCTGTTTTCTCACCATGCAGACTGGGCAGGCTGATCATGGACTACACTTTGCTCACATGCATTAAGCCCTGTTTTCTCACCATGCAGACTGGCAGGATGATCATGGATGACACTTTGCTCACATGCATTAAGCCCTGTTTTCTCACCATGCAGACTGGGCAGGCTGATCATGGACTACACTTTGCTCACATGCATTAAGCCCTGTTTTCTCACCATGCAGACTGGCAGGCTGATCATGGATGACACTTTGCTCACATGCATTAAGCCCTGTTTTCTCACCATGCAGACTGGGCAGGTTGATCATGGACTACACTTTGCTCACATGCATTAAGCCCTGTTTTCTCACCATGCAGACTGGGCAGGCTGATCATGGACTACACTTTGCTCACATGCATTAAGCCCTGTTTTCTCACCATGCAGACTGGGCAGGCTGATCATGGACTACACTTTGCTCACATGCATTAAGCCCTGTTTTCTCACCATGCAGACTGGCAGGCTGATCATGGACGACACTTTGCTCACATGCATTAAGCCCTGTTTTCTCACCATGCAGACTGGGCAGGTTGATCATGGACTACACTTTGCTCACATGCATTAAGCCCTGTTTTCTCACCATGCAGACTGGCAGGTTGATCATGGACTACACTTTTCTAACATGCATTAAGCCCTGTTTTCTCACCATGCAGATTGGGCAGGCTGATCATGGATGACACTTTGCTCACATGCATTAAGCCCTGTTTTCTCAGACTGGGCAGGCTGATCATGGACTACACTTTGCTCACATGCATTAAGCCCTGTTTTCTCACCATGCAGACTGGCAGGCTGATCATGAACTACACTTTGCTCACATACATTAAGCCCTGTTGTCTCACCATGCAGACTGGGCAGGCTGATCATGGACTACACTTTGCTCACATGCATTAAGCCCTGTTTTCTCACCATGCAGACTGGGCAGGCTGATCATGGACTACACTTTGCTCACATGCATTAAGCCCTGTTTTCTCACCATGTAGACTGGGCAGGCTGATCATGGACTACACTTTGCTCACATGCATTAAGCCCTGTTTTCTCACCATGTAGACTGGGCAGGCTGATCATGGACTACACTTTGCTCACATGCATTAAGCCCTGTTTTCTCACCATGCAGACTGGCAGGCTGATCATGGATGACACTTTGCTCACATGCATTAAGCCCTGTTTTCTCACCATGCAGATTGGGCAGGCTGATCATGGATGACACTTTGCTCACATGCATTAAGCCCTGTTTTCTCAGACTGGGCAGGCTGATCATGGACTACACTTTGCTCACATGCATTAAGCCCTGTTTTCTCACCATGCAGACTGGCAGGCTGATCATGAACTACACTTTGCTCACATGCATTAAGCCCTGTTGTCTCACCATGCAGACTGGCAGGCTGATCATGGACTACACTTTGCTCACATGCATTAAGCCCTGTTTTCTCACCATGCAGACTGGGCAGGCTGATCATGGACTACACTTTGCTCACATGCATTAAGCCCTGTTTTCTCACCATGTAGACTGGGCAGGCTGATCATGGACTACACTTTGCTCACATGCATTAAGTCCTGTTTTCTCACCATGCAGACTGGCAGGCTGATCATGGATGACACTTTGCTCACATGCATTAAGCCCTGTTTTCTCACCATGCAGACTGGGCAGGCTGATCATGGACTACACTTTGCTCACATGCATAAAGCCCTGTTTTCTCACCATGCAGACTGGCAGGCTGATCATGGACTACACTTTGCTCACATGCAATAAGCCCTGTTTTTTCAGTCTGGGCAGGCTGATCATGGACGACACTTTGCTCACATGCATTAAGCCCTGTTTTCTCACCATGCAGACTGGGCAGGCTGATCATGGACTACAGTTTGCTCACATGCATTAAGCCCTGTTTTCTCACCATGCAGACTGGGCAGGCTGATCATGGACTACACTTTGCTCACATGCATTAAGCCCTGTTTTCTCACCATGCAGACTGGCAGGCTGATCATGGAGTACACTTTGCTCACATGCATTAAGCCCTGTTTTCTCACCATGCAGACTGGCAGGCTGATCATGGACGACACTTTGCTCACATGCATTAAGCCCTGTTTTCTCACCATGCAGACTGGGCAGGTTGATCATGGACTACACTTTGCTCACATGCATTAAGCCCTGTTTTCTCACCATGCAGACTGGCAGGTTGATCATGGACTACACTTTGCTCACATGCATTAAGCTCTGTTTTTCTCACCATGCAGACTGGGCAGGCTGATCATGGACGACACTTTGCTCACATGCATTAAGCCCTGTTTTCTCACCATGCAGACTGGGCAGGCTGATCATGGACTACACTTTGCTCACATGCATTAAGCCCTGTTTTCGCACCATGCAGACTGGGCAGGCTGATCATGGACTACACTTTGCTTACATGCATTAAGCCCTGTTTTCTCACCATGCAGACTGGCAGGCTGATCATGGACTACACTTTGCTCACATGCATTAAGCCCTGTTTTCTCAGACTGGGCAGGCTGATCATGGACGACACTTTGCTCACATGCATTAAGCCCTGTTTTCTCACCATGCAGACTCGGCAGGCTGATCATGGAAGACACTTTGCTCACATGCATTAAGCCCTGTTTTCTCACCATGCAGACTGGGCAGGCTGATCATGGACTACACTTTGCTCACATGCATTAAGCCCTGTTTTCTCACCATGCAGACTGGCAGGCTGATCATGGACTACACTTTGCTCACATGCATTAAGCCCTGTTTTCACAGAGTTAGGCTCACATATTTTTGTGTTAACAATTGTGATTTAAAACTTTAATTTTGGGATATGCTCTTACACTATCACAAACATGTTAATCTTGATATCTGGTCTTAAATATTAGATTTAAGTATTAGAATGTGAATTCTTTTTAGCGAGGCTGTTTTCGGAGAAAACCCGAGCTATTGTCATAGCCAGCTCGTTGTCCGCCGTCCGTCGTCCGCCTTAGGCGTCGTGCTTAAACCTTAACATTGGCCATAACTTTTGAAATATTGAAGATAGCACCTTGATATTTGGCATGCATGTGTATCTCATGGAGCTGCACATTTTGAGCGGTAAATTTTCAAGGTGAACATCATCCTTCAAGATCTAGGGTCGAAAAAACAAAGTCAAGGGAAGTAATAAGCTTTAAATGGGCATAGTTCTGACCTGCCCACGTATATATTTTTGTTAAATAAATCAAAGCGGCGCAGAAGGCGGCATTGTGTTTTTGACAAACACATTGTGGTAAAAGGTCAAGGTCAAGGTTATCCTTTACGGTCTATGGTAAAAAATACAGATTTAAGGGAAGTAATAACCTTTAAAAAGGGAGAAAATTATTCAATATTGAACATAGCCACTTTATATATTTGGCATGCATGTGTATCTCATGGAGCTGCACATTTTGAGTGGTGAATCTACAGTCACAGTATAGTGGCTTTTAATTATTTGCTACTAAAAATAGAGATTTGTTAAAGACAATTATTTTCAAAGGAAGTAATTTATATAATTATAAATCTCATATTATATATTTCCTTACCAAGAATTGAAGTTCTTTTCACAGTTACTGTACAAGTTTATTATTTTGATTATTTATAACCCAAATGATTGATTTTTCAAAGTTTTTTTTAAATGATATAATTATAATTTCTTTGACGTTCATTACATACCTGTGGACTTATGTCCATAGATACATAGTCAAATCTGGTTATTTTATGAAAAAGAAAAAAAGAAAAAAGACCTCTGGTTATGATCTCTTTTAAACCACAGGCCTTGGTTGTCAGTGATGTCTGACATGGTCATAATTGACTGTGAGACCCCCCCCCCCCCCGGTTGAATTGGACAAAATTCAAGGGAAGTAGTAACCTTTAAAGGGAGATGATTTCTATACCTGCCAAATGATAAATTTTATTTCAATGCAGGGCAGAAGGGGGCATTGTGTTTCTGACAAACGCATCTCTTGTTGGGTCACTAGGTCAAAAGTCAAGGTCAATGTGACCTCTAAAAAAAATAAATAATAATAATCTGACAAGCTTTCGCAGCCGAGCGTGGCACCCGTTATGCGGTGCTCTTGTTTTTTTATACTGATACTCGGGTATTTTTTACAAGTTAATAATATGTTTGTGTATGGGACAAAATGTGTATTTTTCTATTTCTATAATTTAATTAATTAATTGGTTAATTATATCACCACACATTTTGTCTAACATTAAAATTAACAAAGCTTTAATAAAAACAATTGGATGTATTTTGCTGTACTAAAAAATACACGCGCTTAAGCATCAATTCAAACAAATCTTGAAGACAAATAATTTTTAAAAAAGTTCAACAACAGCTAACTTGATTCCTCTTATATGCTTCATTTTCAATCACATACACCAATGGTATATGACAATTGTTTGCATTGTGACTTATTTAAGACATTCAAGGGACATACAGTTTCCCTTCATCACTGACCTTGAAAGCAAATATACACGTTTACGGAATTTGCTGATGCAAGTTGAATTTCCTTTGATGCATTTAGAAGTAAAATACAATTTACTGCATTTTTGTGAACACTACAAAACACTCACCTCACTGTCTGAGAATAGACTTTGCAAAGTCAGCGTAACACATTATTTTGATATAATTGACAACCTTGAAAAGAAAGAATTTCTAACTCATGCAAGCATGCAAAGAAAATATGTTTGGCACAGCATTATTCTTGACAAGAGCACGTTTAATATTATACATTTCCCTGATAAATGTTTTAAGTTGTCACTCGTTATTTAACATGACATGGTGTGTTTTAGTTGCATGTCATGTGTGTCATCATCAATTAAACAAGAGCTTGTCACAGTAGTGCCAAATCCCCGCTGAAATGTGTTTGCTTGTATGACAACATTTGTTTTAGAGAGTAGAATTATATTTGCAAAAACAAATAAAGGGAGATAATTCATTATGCTCCAGACAAAAATTTACTTTGAAATTAAATAAAGGGATATAATTCAAACACTAAGGTAGGTAGAGTTATGGTTCTTAGTCACTGCACTTCTCCTAGTTACCATCTGTTTAAGTTTGAAGTTTCAAGTAAATCCCTTCAGAAGATTTAGAGTTATGCTCCGGACAAAAATGTACTTTAAAATTATATAAAAGGGGAGATAATTCAAAAACTAAGGTAGATAGAGTTGTGGTTCGTGGTCACTGCACTTTTCCTAGTTGCCATCTGTTAATATTTCAAGTTTCAAGTAAATCCCTTCAGTAGATTTAGAGTAATGCTCCGGACAAAAATTTACATTAAAATCATATAAAAGGAGAGATAATTAAAAAACTAAGGTAGATAGAGTTGTGGTTCTTGGTCACTGCACTTCTCCTAGTTGCCATCTGTGTATATTTCAAGTTTCAAGTAAATCCCTTCAGTAGATTTAGAGCTATGCTCCGGACAAAAATGTACTTTAAAATCATATAAAAGGGGAGATAATTCAAAAACTAAGGTAGATAGAGTTGTGGTTCTTGGTCACTGCACTTCTCCTAGTTGCCATCTGTTTATATTCTTAGTTTAAAGTAAATCCATTGAATAGATTTGGAGTTATGTTCCGGACAAAGTTTCAGCCGGACGGACAGGCGGACAGGACCAATTACTATATCCCCTCCGAAAATTTTTCGGCGGGGATACAAAAAACAATTGTTGCTCAGTTCAGTAACCTTAAAAATTATAGTTAATTATTTTACAAGTTAAAATATTAATAATAGTATTTCTGTCGTCCTTATATTAAAGATAAAAACAACCAAAATACCAGAATTAAGTACAGACTGTGTTAATGAAATTAAACAAGAAAATGATAATATTTACAATGATGTAGGTTTGAAGGGTAACAATTTTTTTTCTTTATTTACATGTTTAGTTTCATCACTTTTAATTTTAGATTCTAAGTCACTGTATCATATCATAGGATATACCCACTATGAAAACAGAATGAACATGGCGCGTTTCCCAAACTGAGTCATATTTAAAACTTCTAACTGAATTCAGGACAGTGTTCCAAATAAAATACATTTCTTTTTTCTTTTCCATGTAAAATTACCATAATTGAATAATATCCCACTTTGCTTAAAGTTCTCAATCTGCAAAGCATGCAGAAGACAGCTGAGTCCTGTTACTAAATATAACTGTTTTTCCCATTAAAGTATTTCAGTGAAATACTAATGTTTCCTACATACTTAAATTGGAAAAAAATGGATCTGTATTATTATAGCACACTGTGCATACTCTGGGGAAATTATAGGCTGCAACAAGCATTCTATTCAAACACTTCAATAAAATATGTCTGTATATCGGCTATCCCTTAACTATCAAATGAATCCTCGGAAAAAAGGATGGACATAATTACAGCAGCAGTTTGAGCCTCAGTCTAATAATGGGGGTTTCATGCATGTGCGTAAAGTGTTGTCCCAGATAAGCCGGTGCAGTCTGCACAGGCTAATTAGGGACAACACTTTCGCTTTTATGATATTTATCTTTTAAAGAAAGTCTCTTTAAAAAAAAATCTAGTTTAACTGGAAAGCACAGGCTAATCTGGGAGGACATTTTTAAGTACATGCATTACAACCCCTTTTAACAGAGTGCCGCTCATTTATGATAGCAAATTGTGCAGAAAATACTACAGACATCCAACCATTTACATTATCATGGTTTCAATTACTTTCGGGTTGATTATATTCTGTTGAATTAATAACAGAAGCATAATGAACACAATACCTGAGTGGTCGTATAGTCAAATGTAGTCACATTATCAAGTAAGGTAAAGAATATTAAATTATACAGAACAGGCTTTACAATTGGAAATAAGATTAATAATAATATCCATTTTAACCTCCTTACATGGTTTTGGCAACTAGCCACCTACACATCTAGTTGAACGATTTTCAAGTAGTTTATCTATGACAGGAGAGTATAGAAAAGTGGATATCATAACTTGTATCAGCTTGATCAAATCTCAATGAAAATTATATTTCTAGAATTATTATGGACACATCAATAAGCCGCTCCAAACAGTTCAGATCCCTTGGGTCTCAGGTCAGCAACCTATCATCTTGGTACCTCGCAGACAATGGTATCATTTGTTGTAAAGGTGGCAGGGGTTTTACAAGTTATTGTTTGGCAGCCTACCTGAACAAAGATCATTTTACTTTTCAACTAAATCCTACATTGGGCATAGTGGACAAACAGATGGCAGGACAGTATGCTAATGAGGATAATTCACCTTTCAAGAGTAAATAAAACCTAAAATGCCATACTTAACTGGGCTGGTAATATTGATTTCAAGGTAACTGATACTGACTGATTAAAGGCCTCTAAAGTCAAATCATTTCACATAAAGGTCTTTAAAACTTGAACTGCAAATAATTAAAGGTTACAAGTTATTGGTGTAATTTGGGGGAGAATTCGGTCAACTAATTTTGTGGCTCAATTATTTGTGTGTGCCGTCAGCTAAGGTGAATGACCTATAACCAACTGCAAATAAATTATCCAGAACATGACAAATGTATGATTTAAAATAGTTTTGTGTCTGTTAGCAATTATAATTTTTTGCTGTATTTACATTTTGTATTTAAATATATGTTTGACATTTAGTGAAATAAAAGTTCTGCATTAGCTTACCATAAACAAGTACTTACATTCAATCGAAATGTGAGAGTTACAGAATATTCTATTATTGAAATTGTCCAACATAATCTTACTGACAGGACCTTATGATTCACAGACTGACAGGACCTTATGATTCACAGACTGACAGTGCCTAACGATTCACAGACTGACAGGGCCTAACGATTCATTGAAACACTGACAAGTCCTTAGGATTCACAGACTGGCAGGGCCTTAGGATTCACAGACTGGCAGGGCCTTATCCTATGATTAACAAACTGGCAGGGCCTTAGGATTCACAGACTGGCAGGGCCTTATGATTCACAAACTGGCAGGAACTTAGGATTCATAAACTGGCAGGGCCTTAGGATTCACAGACTGGCAGGGCCTTAGGATTCACAAACTTGCAGGACCTTAGGATTCACAGACTGGCAGGGCCTTAGGATTCACAAACTGGCAGGGCCTTAGCATTCACAGACTGGCAGGGCCTAAGGATTCATAGACTGACATGGCCTTAGGATTCACAGACTGGCAGGGCCTTAGGATTCACAGACTGGCATGGCCTTATGATTCATAGACTGGCAGGGCCTTAGGATTCACAGACTGGCATGGCCTTAGGATTCATAGACTGGCAGGGCCTTAGGATTCACAGACTGACAGGGCCTTAGGATTCATAGACTGGCAGGACCTTAGGTTTCACAGACTGGCATGTACTTAGGATTCATAGACTGACAGGACCTTAAGATTCACAAACAGGCAGGGCCTTAGGATTCACAGACTGGCAGGGCCTTAGTATTTACAGACTGTCAGGACCTTAGGTTTCACAGACTGGCAGGTACTTAGGATTCATAGACTGGCAGGACCTTAGGTTTCACAGACTGGCAGGGCCTTAGGAATCATAGACTGGCAGGGCCTTCCGAATCATAGACTGGCAGGGCCTTAGGATTCATAGACTGGCAGGGCCTTAGGATTCATAGACTGGCACAGCATTAGGATTCACAGACTGGCAGGACCTTAGGTTTCACAGACTGGCAGTAGTGTTTTTCCCAGGCCATTTTAGCGTGGCGAAAAGCCACGCCGCCCTCACGGATACCCACTCTGCCCTTTTCAAAGGCAAATTTAGCCACGCGCCCTTATCGATAACATCTTTATTGCCTTATGACCTAACTTGGTCCGCAAAATCAGCGTCCTTGATTGTCTGTGACGCTCCGACTGTGCTTGATTTACTAGAGAGAGGCCAACGTCTAATCGACTATATTAATTGAGCAGATTTAATCTATTACAGTGCTCGATTTAGGTAGGTCTTACTGACTGCTCCAAAGCTGTGAATTATTCATGCGTGAATAACCCCGTGTCAGTATCAATCGATAATGCCGGAGGCTATGTTATACCAAGCGCACTTTTCGGTCGGCAATGTGTACTCCTCCACGATAAAATCATTACTTCGGAGACTTTTGATGAAAAACTCGATGTTATTCTCGTGGCAATCGTGCATTGCATGCATTATTCAGTTATATCAAAACATATATTTTTACGCATAATTACATTTAAAATCACAAACAAATTTATTCTTTATCGTTTTTCGTCTTTAAGATATTTAGATCTAATTATTGAAATAATTACTGAAACATATACTAATTTATTTGTAACAAAATGCGAATCGCGTATACGATTAAACGTTGCTATGCGCACCTGTCGCTTACATCATTTGACATTTTATCAACATGGCGGACTATACAGAATTAAATTGTGACTCGGCAAAAATGGCAAATAACGTCGTAAACGATCGAATTAACGATGGAGATTATACATTAAGAAGGAATTAATGAAATGTCTGTGATAATCAACGATGCATAAAATGTTTAGCAACAACATTATTTATTTATTTGTAATCTACTCGGTGGATGTATGTCACGGAAACGAGTGTTTGCATATTGTTAGCGATCAATTTACTCGCAATTTATTTTAAACATCTGTCAAGATTATTGTTAGAAAATGGGATAAGACAAACATGGTTTCATTTATATGTTAGTGGATCTGTGTATAATCAGATTCATATGCATATATTGCTTTATTATGTTTGTCGTGCTGTACAGTTTATTGAAACAGCATGGAACTTAAATTTACATTGCAAGGTAAATATATTAATATAAATCATAGTAAGTTAAATACATCTATTACCATTAAATGTGCTTGTTTATACAGTCAAACCTGAATTCAGCGGTCAGTCAAGGGAAATGATCAAAGTGACCGTTGTGCACAGGTGACCGTTGAATTCGGATCACAATTTTAAGAAGGTTGGTCAGTTGGTAGTATTACTACGTCGTTACCCCACCCAGTCGTTTGCATACAGTGTAAAACAAATGCTCATTGCATTAACAAAGCATAATAACAGCATTAACTTACGCGTGTACATTGAATAATAGAGAATAAAATCTTTTAGACTGATTTAATTTCATAATGTTAAATTAAACAATGAATTTATCAACGCTGGTATAATTGTTTTCTCATGCATCTCATTCATTCAGTAAATAAAGCTTGTCACGTTCCGTTGACGTCACGTCCGTAAAAGTCTAAAAGGCGGATTCGGTGTCATAAACCGATAGTATGGTGTAATTGTACCGTTCTAATTCAAAGAAATAGCGGTCATTTAATTTAGCGATAATTACTTTCAACAAGTCATAAACTCTGATAAATTTTCTTTAGAAGATACACCCACAATTATCCCCGGAAAAGAAAGCTTCTCAACACCTTATAATTTGTTTACTCGCAGCGGGCCGCTTTTATAATATCATAGACGATTACCGCTTTCAGACGCTTTAAATGTTGCAAATCAGTCCATGTTTTGCCATTGAAGCTGATCACTAGTCCTCTTATCGCTTTCGTATCAAAACACTCGCCAGCTTAATGTTGTTTTAACACTTAATCAGCGATACAGATCAATTGACTTTGTCACGCGCTAATGCGTTATGCATGCAGACGACAATTGCTATTAATACACATTGTTATTGTTAATGTCACCTGTTTAAAGTGATATTATGGGCATCTAACAGTTTATAGCTGGCTATCGCAACCGTTGTTTATTTTTGGTATTTTCACTACATATACAATGTGCACTTATATTTGTTAATTCAGCATCAACATACTAAAACACTATCCCGGAGAGAGAAAAAAATGCATTTGAATATCAACCGTCTTTTCGTTAAAAAAATGATCATGCATGTACGATGTGAACCTAAATTTAGTTTTAGTGCAGATTCGTTCATACGGCACAAAGACACAATTTTGTTTTACGGATCATTTCGGCTTAGAGGAGTGGGTTAGTCATGTAAAATAACGAATATAAAATATATTTTTAATAAACAACTGGTAGCAAAATGAGTTGCAGACAATTGGTCTTTTAAAGCAATCAAAATGAAAATTCAATAATAATGGTGAAACAATTTTACATACCGGTCATGGATGCACAAATTGTTTGTTTTCTCGCAGCGGGCCGCTTTTATAATATCAAAGACAATTACCGCTATCAGACGCTTTTACCGCAAAATAGACGGACACATGATGTGCTGTGTTTTTAATTTTCGCGACTCGAGACAACTGACGCGTGACCGTTGATTTCAGGTCAAACATGAATTTCGGAGTGGATTTATGCAGTGGCCGTTGGCCGTTATGGACAGGTGGCCGTTGAATTCAAGTGTAATATAGAGTGTTTTTCGTCGGGGGGATTCCAGACTGACCGTTGTCTGCAGGTGACCGGTAAATTCAGGTGGCCGTTAGGTCAGTTTCGACTGTATGTTATATTTTCCACAACTGCTTCTGATGCATTTACACGTTTCCCCGTAATTCAGGTATTCAGGGAACGTTTTTGCCCTTTTTTGCCTAAACTGCACACTAAAATGCCCTTTTTGAAAGTAATGCGCCATGCCCCTTTGCCCTCCTGGGAAAAACACTACTGGCAGGGCCTTAGGATTCATAGACTGACAGGACCTTAGGTTTCACAGACTGGCAGGGCTTTAGGATTCATAGACTGACAGGGCCTTAGGAATCATAAACTGACAGGGCCTTAGGATTCAGACTGACAGGACCTTAGGATTCAGACTGGCAGTGCCTTAGGATTCAGACTGGCAGTGCCTTAAGATTCAGACTGGCACAGCCTTAGGATTCAGACTGGCAGGGCCTTAGGATTCACAAACTGATATAGCCTTAGGATTCAGACTGGCAGTGCCTTAGGATTCAGACTGGCAGTGCCTTAAGATTCAGACTGGCAGTGCCTTAGGATTCAGACTGACAGGACCTTAGGATTCAGACTGGCAGTGCCTTAGGATTCAGACTGACAGGACCTTAGGATTCAGACTGGCAGTGCCTTAGGATTCAGACTGGCAGTGCCTTAGGATTCAGACTGGCAGTGCCTTAGGATTCAGACTGGCAGTGCCTTAAGATTCAGACTGGCACAGCCTTAGGATTCAGACTGGCAGTGCCTTAGGATTCAGACTGGCAGGGCCTTAGGATTCACAAACTGATATAGCCTTAGGATTCACAGACTGGCAGGGACTTAGGATTCATAGACTGGCAGGACCTTAGGATTCACAGACTGACATGGCCTTTAGATTCATATACTGACAGGGCCTTAGGATTCATATACTGGCAAGGCCTTATGATTCATAGACTGGCAGAGCCTTATGAGTCAATGACTGACAGGGCCTTATGATTCATAGACTGGCAGGGCCTTATGATTCATAGACTGGCAGGGCCTTATGATTCATAGACTGGCAGGGCCTTAGGATTCATAGACTGGCAGGGCCTTCAGATTCACTGACTGGCAGGGCCCTATGATTCATAGACTGGCAGGGCCTTAGTATTCATAGACTGACAGGGCCTTAGGATTTATAGGCTGGCAAGGCCTTATGATTCACAAACCCGCAGAGCCATAGGATTCAAAGACTGACAGGGCAATCGGATTCAAAGACTGACAGGCCTTATGATTCAAAGACTGATATAGCCTTAGGATACAAAGACTGACAGGACCTTAGGATTCACTGGCTGACAGGGCCTTAGGATTCACTGGCTGACAGGGCCTTAGGATTCATAGCCTGACAGGCCCTTGGGATTCACAGACTGGCAGGACCTTAGGATTCACAAACTTACAGGAACTTAGGAAACAAAGACAGACAGGGCCTTAGGATTCACAGACTGGCAGGGCCTTAGGATTCACAGTCTGGCTGGGCTTTAGGAATCACAAACTGACAGGAAATTTGTATTCACAAACTGACAGGAACTTAGGATTCACAGACCAGCAGGGCCTTAGGATACACAGACTGACATGGCTTTAGGATTTATAGACTGACAGGACCCTATGATTCACAGACTGACATGGCCTTAAGATTCATAGACTGGCAGGGCCTTAGTAATCATAGACTGGCAGGGCCTTAGGATACACTGGCTGACAGGACCTCAGGATTCATAGACTGGCAGGGCCTTATGATTCACTGACTGACAGGACCTTTGGATTCATAGACTGACAGGGCTTTAGGATTCACAGACTGACAGAACCTTTAGACAAGTGGGGCATCAAGATTCACAGACTGACAGGGCCTTAGGTTCATAGACTTGCAGGGCTTTAAGATTCACAGACTAACAATAACTTTGATTCACAGACTCTCAGTACCTTTGGATTCATATACTGGCAGGGCTTTAGGATTTACAGACTGACATGGCTTAAAAATGAACAGACTGTCATGACCTTATGATTTACAGACTGACAGGGCTTTAGAATTAACAGACTTACATGGCCTTTGATTTCTGACAGACTGACAGGATCATAGGATACATGATACAGTCTTAATATTCACAGACTGTCAGGGCCTTACGATTCACTGACTGTCAGGGCCTTAGGATTCATTGACTGACAGGACCTTAGAATTCACAAACTGACAGGGTCATAGAATTCATAGAATGACAGGGTCTTAGGATTCACAGACTGACAGGGCTTTATGATTCATAAACTGGCAGGGCATAAAGATTTACAGACTGAAAGGGCCTCTAAGGATTCATAGACTTGCAGGGCTTTAGGATTCCATACTAACAGAATCTCAGGATTTAAAGACTGAATTGCGCCTTAGAATTCACAACCTGACAGGGCTTTAGGATTTACAGACTGACATGGCTTTATGATTCAATTGGCAGGACCTTAGGATTCACTGGCTGACAGGACCTTAGGATTCACAGGCTGACAGGACCCTATGATTCATAGACTGGCAGGGCCTTTACGGATTCATAGACTGACATGGCTTTATGATTCATAGACTGACAGGGCCTAAGGATTCATGGACTGACAGGGCTTTAGGATTCATAGACTGGCAGGACCTTAAGATTCACTGGCTGACAGGACCTTAGGATTCAAAGACTGACAGGACCTTAGGATTCATAAACTGACAGGGCCTTAGGATTCACTTGCTGACAGGGCCTTAGGATTCATATACTGACAGGGCCTTAGGATTCACTGGCTGACAGGACCTTAGGATTCATAGACTGACAGGGCTTTATGATTCATAGACTGACAGGGCCTTAGGAGTCATATACTGACAGGGCCTTAGGATTCACTGGCTGACAGGACCTTAGGATTCACTGGCTGACAGGACCATAGGATTCATAGACTGACAGGGCTTTAGGATTTATATGCTGACAGGGCCTTAGGATTCATATACTGGCAGGGCCTTATGATTCACTGGCTGACAGAACCTTAGGATTCACTGGCTGACAGGAACCTAGGATTCATAGACTGACAGGGCCTTAAGATTCATATACTTACAGGGCCTTAGGATTCAGTGGCTGACAGGACCTTAGGATTCACTGGCTGACAGGACCTTAGGATTCATAGACTGACAGGGCTTTAGGATTCATAGACTGGCATGGCTTTAGGATTCATAGACTGACAGGGCCTTAGGATTCATAGACTGACAGGGCCTTAGGATTCACTGGCTGACAGGACCTTAGGATTCACTGGCTGACAGGACCTAAGGATTTACTGGCTGACAGGACCTTAGGATTCATAAACTGACAGGGCCTTAGGATTCATAAACTAACAGGGCCTTAGGATTCATAGACTGACAAGGCCTTAGGATTCATATACTGACAGGAACTTAGGATTCACTGGCTGACAGGACCTTAAGATTCACTGGCTGACAGGAACTTAGGATTCACTGGCTGACAGGACCTTAGGATTCACTGGCTGACAGGACCTTAGGATTCACTTGCTGACAGGACCTTAGGATTCACTGGCCGACAGGAACTTAGGATTCACTGGCTGACAGGACCTTAGGATTCACTGGCTGACAGGACCTAAGGATTCACTAGCTGACAGGACCTTAGGATTCACTGGCTGACAGGACTTTAGTATTCACTGGCTGACAGGACCTTAGTATTCATAGACTGACAGGACCTTAGTATTCATAGATTGACAGGAGCTTAGGATTCACTGGCTGACAGGACCTTTGGATTCACTGGCTGACAGGAACTTAGGATTTACTGGCTGACAGGGCTTAAGGATTCATAGACTCGCGGGGCTTCAAGATTCACACACTGACAGGTCCTAATAATTCACAGACTGACTTGGGGGCCTTAATTTGCACAGATTGACAGGACCCTATCATTCACATACTGACAGGAAATTAGGATTTGCAGAAAGACAGGACCTTAGGATAAAACAAGAGGGCCATCAGGCCCTAAGGCGCTCACCTGAAAGCCAAAGGAACTAGACTATTCTGAAAAAAAATGCAAGCTGATTCATGAAGATTATTTTGGACCAAAAAAGTGACTTTTAACATGTTTTTTTATACTTGACCTTGTGACCTAGTTTTTGAGCTCATATGACCCAGCTTCAATCTCTGGCAAAATTTCATTGGGACAAATGTTCTGACCAAGTTTCATGAAGATTGGCCAATAAATTTGCTAATATAGTGTCAACAAGTTTTCACTAAAGCTATATAAGGACAACTGCCCCCCCCCCCCCTGGCGGCAATGTTTTTCAACAAACCATAACCATTTTCAAACTCACTCAAGCTATTGTTAGAACAAATGTTCAGATCAAGTTTCATAAAGATTGGATAATAAATGTGACTTCTAGAGTGTTAACAAGGTTTTGTAGTAAATAACCATTTAAGGAAAAATGCCACGCCCCCTTGCGGCCATGTTTTTTAACTAATCTTAACCATTTTTGAACTTAGGCCAGATATTATTAGTTCAAATATTCTGATTAAGTTTCATGAGCATTGGACCACAAATGTGACTTCTAGAGTGTTAACAAGGTTTTACCATACAGTAAAGCCATATAAGGAAAACTGCCCCGCCCCATGGTGGCCATGTTTTTCATTCAACTGGAACCATTTTCGAACTCATCCAAGATATTATTGGGACACATGTTTTGACCAAGTTTCATGAAGATTTGACTAAAAATGTGACTTCTAGAAAGTTAACAAGGTTTTACTATAGCCAAATAAGGAAAACTGCCACGGCCCCTGGTGGCCATGTTTTTCAACCAACCGGAACCATTTTAGAACTCGTCCAAGATATTATTGGCACACATGTTCTGACAAAGTTTCATGAAGATTGGACTAAAAATGTGACTTCTAGAATGTTAACAAGGTTTTACTATAGCCATATAAGGAAAACTGCCACGCCCCCTGGCGGCCATGTTTTTCAACCAACCGAAACCATTTTCGAACTCGTTCAAGATATTATTGGGACACATGTTCTGACAAAGTTTCATGAAGATCGGACAATAAATGTGACTTCTAGAGTGTTAACAAGGTTTTACTATAGCAAACTGCCACGCCCCCTGGTGGCCATGTTTTTCAATCAACCGGAACCATTTTCGAACTCGTCCAAGATATTATTGGGACACATGCTCTGAGTAAGTTTCATGAAGATTGGACAATAAATGTGGCCTCTCGAGTGTTAACAAGGTAAATGTTGACGACGCACAACACACGACGGACAAAAGGCGATTACAATAGCTCACCATGAGCACGTTGTGCTCAGGTGAGCTAAAAACTGACATTTCTTATGATTCACAGACAGCTAGAGCCTTAGGTTTCACGGTATGACACGACATACGACTGACAGACTGACACGGCCTTAGGCTTCACAGAATGACAGGACATATTATTCACAGACTGATAGGGCCTTAGGTTTCAAAGATGATTACCTGTAAAAGAAGGACCTTTACTACAAAAGTAGTAAGGTGGAAGTAATTATCGTTCTGTTAACTATGTGACTTAAACCATTGTCACATCAATTGGTTAGCACATGCAATCTTTGTTTAGAAAAGTTAACCAATCAGATTCAAGACCCGGTAGAGGCTACATACTTGTACAGAATACAACTAGATTATAATTCTTACAATGATGTTTTACAGTTTAGTAAAATAGCTGCAACTTTTCAGTTGAGTGCGAAGTTTAAAAACCAAAAAAAAAATATAAAAAAAAACACAAAAATTTGATGTTGGATGTTTACCTTCACCAGAGCATTACCCAGATGATTGGATGGCTTTAGTATAGCTCAGACTGTTGGGTGAATAGTTTATTGGAGCTCCAAGTATGAATATCATCACCTACACATCTAAAGGGGAGAGAGTATAACATAAATTTCCAATTTAACTTGACAGCCCAATCCATTCTCCAATCTGTGACCTACAATCCATCAACCTGGTAAATGGACAGCAAAATTGCTGACACATCACTCAGGCCTGTGACACCCAACTGATTTACTGTTTCTTAACCCTTGAAACTAAATGTGTTTCTTTGCCTGCTATAGGCTGGCAAAATTACAATTGTATTATGTGTACTATTAAACTGTGACATGATAATTGTTGTGTATCAAGTAATACAATACAAGATGTGTTTCGACTAAAATTTCCAAAATACTAATACAGTTAATCTTGTGGATGTGACCACTTGAATTAAGCGACCTTTGTCTTATGTGACCACTTTGAATTCCCCCCCACCACCCCGAGCATTTTCACTCTATTTTGACATTGTATTAAGCGACTTTTGCCTAACACGACCAGCAACGCTAATTTGAGTATTTTTATGTCCAAATATTCAATTTTTCCCAAAAATGGCAAAAGTTTTTGTTTACAAAATTCTCAAAACACATTTTTCGTCAAAAACAGCAACAGTGTTTGGTTGGATTATTAATAGTTATAAAAATGCAATGTCACTAATAATATGTTTAAATACACTAACATCTGGATTATTTCATATAATTTAAACGTTGCACACTATAGTCGTAAGACACAGAAGCGGTATATGAATTTGATACTAATGATGAATTTACTTTTTTCCAGAATGTTTTTTTATATTTGAAGACCATTTTATTAAGATACCTTTTTTTGTTACTCCCTTTTGTGGTCTCTTAAAACAAGATGGACTTTACTGTGTTCTCTACCAAAATGCCAACACATCAGTACATGCACATGTAATTACTCAAATTATCAATGCAATTTCATCCAATTATCACCACATTTTGGCAACAAAGAATACCTTAAATGGTGCCCATTTCCAGTTTTGTGAAAAAAACAAAGCAAACTTTAAACAATTATCATATCCCTCAATTGCATTGCTGCTTTTTCATGGGAATTTTTTTCTTATGCAATGGCTTATTACCTAACAGACAATATTTTCTGCAGATTGTACAAAGTGACATATTGGGGGCAAACATTTTCAACTGAAAGAAATTTCAGCCACTTATGAATGGCAGATATAACACCAGTAGTGGCACTGCAAAGTTCCCATACAATAACTGCAGAAGTTGCTCAGAAGTGATATCTTACAATATAAGTATTAAACAATGTCTTGCTGGTAGTTTTTACATTGTGAAGCCATCTGGCCCTTTTTGTGTGTTCACAAAACATTTTTTGCAATCGAAAATCAATTTTGTGTGTCATTGAAAATGCATTTCCATTGTAGTTGATAGACAAAAATGAAAATCGATGTCAGTTAAAATCGAGTTTTGATTGCAAAAATGATTTGTGAACAAGAGGCCAGAATTGTACAGTATTATACAGTGATCTATTAAATAAATTTGAAATGATTCTGGTACAAGTTAACAAGAGGTTGGTGATGCCATGAAGTCGTCACCTAATTTCATTTTACAGCAATTATGGAATACTTGACCTGGTGCTCTAGTTGAGGACCCAGTGTTTTTTGTTGTTCAAACTTGGGACCGCTAGGCAGACCCATTCCCAAAGGAAAATAGTATGTATTTTTCCCATATGGATTCTAAAAATTCCGAATTGAAGGTTTCCAAAAAATAATATTTTTGTAATAAGTCTAAACATGTCAATTAAATTTACAAATCCAGCTCTATAAATTGAACCTTAGAAAATATTATATTGAAATCTCTTTTATTATTAATTTTAAGGTATTTGTAAACATACAATCAACAACATTCCCAATTTTAGACAAAAGTACTTAATATTTCCCAATTTAAAGGGACCCAGACCCATTCCCAAAATGAAAAACACTGGCACTCCACCCGACCCAGATTCAAATATGGGATTTATATTGTTAAGATAAACATTTTGACCAAGATTCATCAAGATCTAGTCACAAATGTGGCCTCTTGGGTGGTTACAAGAATTTTACTTAGATTTGACCTGGTTATCTAGTTTTAGGACGCACAGGACCCATATTAAAACTCTGCCAACATAGCATCAAGATAGACATTTTGACCAAATGTTATTAAGATTGAGTCATAAATGGGGCTTTTAGATTGCTTTAAATGTTATCCTAATATTTGACCTTGTGACCTAGTTTTGCAGGCATGTACCCAGATTCCAACTAGACCTAGATATGGTCAAGATAAGCAGTGTGACCACATTTTATTAAGATCGAGTCATAAATGTGATCACTCCAGTGGTACCAAGCTTTTTCTAGGATATGGCATGGTGACCTTGTCTTTGGATGTACATAACCCAGATTCAAACTCCGCCTAGATATTGCCAAAATGAACATTGTGACTAAGTCTCCTCAAGATCAGCCCCAATGAGATCATGAAACCTTCAGGGCTTTATAGAAAACAACATAGCTGCGGATGCACGGGCTGGTCTGGAGCAACGCTGGCATCGTATGACATAAGACCCATTTTTGCATAATGTGACCCGCATATAATTTTGCCATGATGTTGATCGGGATTATGAAATTCCACGAAAATTCTAAATTCTAAATAAATTGCAGGAATATTTCACAGTGTGAACAATTTGAAGAACAGTGATCACAAACTTGGCAAAGCACTAAGTTTCTCAACTTGAATTCTTTGTTCAGAATATTTCATCATGCTTGCTTCACATAAGCTTGGAATGTTTTTTGTCTGCAGTTTAATCATTTATAAAAGAAGTAGATTCAACAATTTCAATAATTCAGACAGACAAAACATTAAACTTTGTTACAGAAAATAAATCATTAATTATCTTACATTTCAAATAGAAAAAAAGATGGAGATAAATCAGGATAAATATTAACATAAAAAACTTCAATTTGATTTGATTTTAATATAACCTCTTGTGGCTTTGTTTCATTTTGGTAAAAATGTTTTTATAACAGAGATAAATTTGCGGAAATCCATTTATAATTAAGGTTTGTTATTTAAAAGTTACTGTTAAAAACCAGTTAAGTGTTAATTCCTCAATACATCTTAATTGAAGGAGTATATTAACAAATACCTAGAAAAAATATTTCTTGAAAATTGTATTTACGTTACATTTTACTTGAATTTATGGACTGCCTTTTATTTCAATGGCCGCATGTATTAAGCCAACTTTCATAGAGTGCGGCTCATATACAGTCGAAACTGACCTAACGGCCACCTGAATTTACCTCTATATTACACCTGAATTTAACGGCCACCTGTCAATAACGGCCAACAGCCACTATATTCAACTCCGAAATTCATATTTGAACTGAAATCAACAGTCACGCGTCAATCGTCTGGAGTCGCAAAATTAAAAACACTGCACATCATTTGTCCGTCTATTTTGCGGTTAAAGCGTTTGATAGCGTAATTGCCTTTGATATTATAAAAGCGGCCCGCTGCGAGTAAACAAATAATAAGGTGTTGAGAAGGTTTGTTTTCCCGGGATAATTGTGGGGGTTTCTTCAACATAAAATATGTCAGAGTTTTTGACACGTTTAAAGTAATAATCGCTAATTAAATGACCGCTAATTAGTAAATTGTACTTACAATATTGAGTATCAATTTTAAAATAACATTTTCGGATCATTCTTTAAAAGAGCTTTCTAGCGTTCACATCACTTTTAAAAGCAATCGGAATAATAAATCACGGAATAACAATGAGTGGTGAACATAAGTTCCTCACATTAGAGGAGCGAGTCAAGTGTTTGAAACTGTTTGAATCTGGAAAAAGTTCGCGTGTAATAGCAAGTGAGCTCTGTGTTCGACGTACGCAAGTGCAGAGTGTGCTTAAGCATAAGCGAGAAATTATGTAGGAGTATGAATCGAATGCAAATGTGAGTTTGAAGCGTTGTATTTTGTATGAGGTTGTTGACAAAAAATGCTTTTTGTGTGATGTTTGCGTACGAATAAATTTTAACAAACTTTTTGCGTCTTTTTCTTATTAGAACGGTACAATATCACCGTACTATCGGTGTATGAAAGCGAATCCGCTTTTTAGACTTGTGCGGACGTGACGTCAACGGCACGTGACAAGTTTTATTTATTGAATGATCAAGATGCATGAGTAAACAATAATACTAGTGTTGATTAAGTCATTGCTTGAGTTTAATAACAATATGAAATTAAATCAGTCTATAAGATATTATTCTGTATTTTTCAATGTACGTAAATTATGTTATTATGCTTAGTTAACGGCAATGAGCATTTGTTTAACACCGTATGCAAACGACTGGGTGGGGTAACGACGTAGCAATACTACCAACTGACAAACCATCTTGAAATTGTGATCCGAATTCAACAGTCACCTGTGGACAACGGTCACTTTGGTCATTTCCCTTGACTGACCGCTGAATTCAGGTTTGACTGTACATTATTTTGTATTTTCTTGGCCACTCACATCACCTCATTTGTCGCCAATTGTTAATTGGCTGATTTCCATGTTCCTTGCTAGAAATCATGATCCTGCAAATATGATCAAATTTGCGATTTTGCATTAAATGTCGCAAAACAAACACAATAACAAATAAACATTCAGTACATGGGGGACAGGTATAAAAAGATGAAAAATGACCTTCAGATGACGCTGTTTTTATGGTATAAATCTAGGATTGCAATATACCAGTCTGCAAAATTAACCCATCGCTTAATCGCCAATGTGATAAAATCTCGGCTATTTCTATCATTAGTGATCTCCCTTAGATGTTATGAAGATAAAAAATGTTGTAATACTTTTGGTAAACTGAACTTGCATTCTACACCAATAAATGAAATAAAGGTGCGAGGGTTTTTAATAAATTAAGTAAAACAGTTGAATTTGTGTTATTAATAGCTTCGAAATTCATGAGAAAGAAGCCAAAGGCATCAGCAACTGTTGACAAGTTGTCAACTGATGTGGTTGTACCTCACGATGGAGCATGATCTATTGACACTGACAGTCTATCCGATGATGAGAGAGATGATTATGAGGATGATGATGGTGAAAACTTCGAAAATAATGAAAATAACATTTCAAAATACTGTAAAGAACTCTCAGAGTCAGATGTGATGAGATAAAAGTTTGAAACCTGGAATACTGATTTGTTTACAATCTTACCCCCAAAATTGCAATCTATTTATAACCACCGTTGTTGTCCTTTCATGATAATGTCACTTAGATTAATTCAATTTTTTTCTGGCTATGAAAAATTTCCTCTGGCTATGAAAAATTTCCTCTGGCTATGACATTTTCAAAGTTTCATAGCCACATTGGCTATGAAGACAAAAAAGTTAGTTGTGCATACTTATATACTAATGATAATTGCATCTCTAGATTGAAGAATAGGTTAAGACATAATCTGTACTTTTTAAAGATATTAATAGAAACTAGAAACATGATCAAATGCAGATAGCTTTGTGTCATTGACAAAAGCAGTCAATTGTGCTTTTGGCATTTACCCTGTATCAAACCGGTTCTTAATGCATTTCAACATCAAATATTTTGTATATGAAGTATCGATGAAACCTGACCCGAAGATATACAGTTTAAAAATAATACCAAATCAAAAGCCAGTTTCATGAGGGTGGACTTGAGAGGAGTGGACAATTTTTTGTATTGATATTCTATTTTGTATCCTAGTAAATGATTACTGACTGTTGTCTACACGTTCATGTTAACATATTTGCATAAGTTATGAAAGATCAGCAAGAATCAATCCAAATGCATTAAGATTCAATCTTTGTGTTTTATCTAGAAATTAAGCCCCAATCCATAACATGTTAAACCAAATATTCATGTTGCCTTTGATCATTAGCCACTGCATTATTTGAAATAACAAGAGGGCCAAACGACCAACGATGCTCAGTTAAAGGAACCATCAACCGCAATTTGCGGAAAAAAAGTTCTAAAATACCGTATTTTTTATACAATTATTAGTTTATATTAATTCAAATATAACGACTGGTATATTATATTACTTGAAACAAAAGCTGTCACCATAGCATGACTTATGCCCCCTATAAACGCTTGATAGAAGTTATGAGCTTTCTTCGAAACCTAAACGCAGATTTCGAAACCTAAATGCGGACCCTAAGTTCAAGGTCAAGGTCACAGGGGTAAAAAATTTTGTGCTTATGGAAAGGCCTTGTCCATATACACATGCATACCAAATATGAAGGTTATATCTCAAGGGACTATTAGAAGTTATGAGCATTTTTAGAAACCTAAACGCAGATTTCGAAACCTAAACGCGGACCCTAACTTCAAGGTCACAGGGGTAAAAAATAAAGGCCTTGTCCATAAACACATGCATACCAAATATGAAGGTTATATCTCAAGGGACATAGAAGTTATGAGCTTTTTTCGAAACCTAATTGCAGATTTCGAAACCTAAACGTGGACCCTAACTTCAAGGTCAAGGTCACAGGGGTAACTTTTTTTGTGCGTATGGAAAGGCCTTGTCCATATACACGTGAATACCAAATATGAAGGTTATATCTCAAGGGACATAGAAGTTATGAGCATTTTTCGAAACCTAAATGCAGATTTCAAAACCTAAATGCGGACCCTAAGTTCAAGGTCAAGGTCACATGGGTAAAATTTTTTGTGCGTATGGAAAGGCCTTGTCCATATACACATGCATACCAAATATGAAGGTTATATCTCAAGGACATAGAAGTAATGAGCATTTTTCGAAACCAAAACGCAAAGTGTGACGGAAAGACGGACGGACAGACAGACGGATAGTCCGATCACTATATGCCCCCTTTACTTCGAAAGGGGGCATAAAAATATGTTAAGTTTTCATATTTTCAGTATATTCAAATATTACTGGGTATGTGTACCAGGTACATGTAACTACCAATTAACTATAAATAATGCAAGTAGATTGATCATCATCGTCACGTGGTTAACCCAGGAATGCAAATTGTGCATGCGTAGTGAATTGTATATATTTTGTATATAAAATGATCAATCTACTTATATACTGAAAATATGAACTTTATTCCAGTAATGTAACATACCAGTCCTGATATTTTATTCAATATAAACTAATAATTGTAAACAAATACGGTATTTTAGAACTTTTCTTTTTTTGTCAAGTGCAGTTGACGGTGCCTTTAAGACCCAAAGGATTACATAACTGAGCATGAGCTGGTAACGCCTCACTATATACAATGCCAGAAATGGATAATTCCTGGATACCCGACCTGAATACCGACGCATGCGCTGCCATTACGGTACTGAAAAACAATACACCGACCTACATGTTTGAATAGGTCCTTGAACAATTTCCATTGGTCCCTGAACAATTCTATTTAATATATTTGAAGATTTAGATAGCTTCTTTTATTGATTTGATCATCACATAATAGTTTGTATTTTTTAAAAGAATTATGAATATTTTTACAAGTTATTTGGTGATAAATAGAAATAAGTTTCATCTGCATTTTTTTATTCATTAAACTCAGCATTAATTAGGCCTTGATTGTCATTTTACATGTTATTAGAAGGTGAAGCAACGGGTATCTTCTCTTAATATCTTAATACATGTAGTTTTCAAAAAGTTTCACTTCAGTCAAAGACGTACCTGTATTACAAATAACGTATTTAAGTAGGTGGTCACAAAACTCGCATGCACCATGTGCTTTATTGATTAAAAAGCAGCTTATACTTTGATAAAAAAGCATCGTATCTTTTAAAGTATATAAAATAGTAACATGTATTCACCTATCCTATATCGATACCAGTATTTCATTTCAGGAGCACCACTTTGTGTCATTCATTTGGACAGTTGACCTTTTGATAGGAAATTTGACACCCACCTTTCTATAGGCATGCATAAAAAAGACTGGCCAGTCTTACATATACATCCTCCGTAAGGTAATTGACAAAAAATAGGCAGTTGCTCCTTCACTCGGGCAATTTAGATTTAGGCACAAGTAAGTAATGACAAGAAATGGTAGGCTGGTCAGAAAACTAGACTTTTTTTAAAAGCTCAAGCAATTATATTGTCCAGTATTAGTGCACAAATGCCCAATCCTTCCACTTTTATCTAAAAATTTGACATAGGTAAAAAACTCAACTTTGTTCTGAAAGTCACATGGGTAACTCATTCACCAACAAGGGCTGTTTGTAAAACATGCATGCCCCCCATATGGGCTGTCCGTTGTACTGGCAGCCATTGTGTGAATACGATTTTTGTCACTGTGACCTTGACCTTTGACCTAGTGACCTGAAAATCAATAGGGGTCATCTGCAAGTCACGATCAATGTACCTATGAAGTGTCATGATCCTAGGCAAAAGCGTTCTTGAGTTATCATCCGAAAATAATTTTACTATTTCGGGTCACCGTGACCTTGACCTTTGACCTTGTGACCTCAAAATCAATAGGGGTCATCTGCGAGTCATGATCAATCTACCTATGAAGTTTCATGATCCTAGGCATATGCGTTCTTGAGTTATCATCCGAAAATCATTTTACTATTTCGGGTCACTGTGACCTTGACCTTTGACCTAGTGACCTGAAAATCAATAGGGGTCATCTGCGAGTCATGATCAATCTACCTATAAAGTTTCATGATCCTAGGCATATGCGCTCTTGAATTATCATCCGAAAATCATTTTACTATTTCGGGTCACCGTTACCTTGACCTTTGACCTAGTGACCTCAAAATCAATAAGGGTCATCTGCGAGTCATGATCAATCTACCCATAAAGTTTCATGATCCTAGGCGTATGCGTTCTTGAGTTATCATCCGGAAACCATTTTACTATTTCGGGTCACCGTGACCTTGACCTTTGAACTAGTGACCTCAAAATCAATAGGGGGTATCTGCAAGTCATGATCAATCTACCCATGAAGTTTCATGATCCTAGGCATATGCGTTCTTGAGTTATCATCCGGAAACCATTTTACTATTTCGGGTCACCGTGACCTTTGACCTAGTGACCTCAAAATCAATAGGGGTCATCTGCAAGTCATGATCAATGTACCTATGAAGTTTCATGATCCTAGGCCCAAGCGTTCTTGAGTTATCGTCTGACAACCACCTGGTGGACGGACCGACGGACCGACCTACCGACCGACATGAGCAAAGCAATATACCCCCTCTTCTTCGAAGGGGGGCATAAATATTGTACCTATCTGAAAGTGAAGATTTCGCGAATAATTTATGAAAAGTCTTAGGCCCGTCACTTCATCAAAAATCAAAGCACCAGAACAAAACTCCAACTTGATCTGTTTGTCATGTCGATGGACTTATACACAAACAATCAGATAAAAAATCTGCAAGCATTTATTTAAAAAATCTTGGAAACAGTTATTGAAGTGAATATTTCGTAATCCCATAAATCAATTGAATGGAATGACACTCAAACAGGATCTTTAACTCATGCAGGCAGACTCACATACCACAAATCAGATAAAATTTCTCAAATCATTAAGGAAAAAACCTCAGATAACGAAATGCTGGGCGGACTGACAGACAACGGACTGACAGACAACGGACTGACAGACAGTGCTACATGTACAACTATATGCCACCCTACCAGGGGCATAGATATTGCAAACACTGTTCATGAGAATAAAAGCAACATGAAGATTGAATGTTTATAATATTTAGGCATTATGCTTTCAAAGTGTTCAGAAATGTTTTAATTTTACAAGACTGGATTTTCCCATGAGTGAGATTCACAAGAAGAATTTTAACTGCGAATCTTTCATGAAGGGATGACAGTTATAATTGGCTATAACTGTCGAAGAAAACAGTAAGGCCCTCCTCCCTATCCATTATTTTCAATTACATATTAAGCAGAATGAAAAAACATAAAAGTTCAATATTGTTAAAAAACCTCAGAATAAATTGAATCTAATTTTCAGTCTTAATGCATTAGCGATCTGATATATAAATTATTCAAAGCTGAGTGGTTTAAATAGAAACGTCAACTTAAAAGTACGATATTGCTTGACCTAAATTTGTTTAACTGCTACAGTCTCATCAAAACCAAGTTAATGTGACACAAATGTATGAAAATGTACAAATGTTTGCCTACAGGCAGCTAGTAAATTAATGGATGAACATTACATTATAATGTAATTCTGCATAATGAGCAACATTTTATTAATAGAAAACGGGAATAATTAAGCCCTAAACACAGATGGTATGTTTAACTGTAGGTCTACAGGTTAGTCTTAAGTTGATCCCAGATGCATTAATAATATAAGGCCATGCTGGGCCTTAACCCTTTGCATGCTGGGAAATTTGTCGTCTGCTCAAAATTTCGTTTGCTGAATTTCTAAAATTAGCATTTTCTTCGATTTTTTTCAAAGAATATTATCAGAATAGTAAACAGTTTGGATCCTGATGAGACGCCACGTTCTGTGGCGTCTCATCTGGATCCAAACTGTTTGCAAAGGCCTTCAAAATTCGGTTCCCGCACTGAAAGGGTTAAATCTTGTAAACAGCATTATTTGGAAACTTTGTTCCTAATATACAACATTGTTTTCTTTGCATTTTTATGTACAATAATGTTAATTAGAGTTCAAATGACACAGAAAATCTTAAAGGTTAAACATGTTATAAATAGAAAAAGGTTGATAAATTATACATTTTATGGATATTCCAAACTGACATTGACACCGAATTAAAAAATAAACAAGGGCTGTTTGTAAAACATGCATGCCCCCCATATGGGCTGTCAGTTGTAGTGGCAGCTATTGTGTGAATACGTTTTTTTTGCACTGTGACCTTGACCATCGACCTAGTGACCTGAAAATCAAAAGGGGTCATCTGCGAGTCCTGATCAATGTACCTATGAAGTTTAATGATCCTAGCCATAAGCTTTCTTGAGTTATCATCCGAAAACCATTTTTCTAAGTTGAGTCACCGTGACCATGACCTTTGACCTAGTGACCTGAAAATCAATAGGGGTCATCTGCGAGTCATGATCAATGTACCTATGAAGTTTCATGATCCTAGGCATAAGCGTTCTTGAGTTATCATCTGGAAACAATTTTACTATTTTGGGTCACCTTGACCTTTGACCTAGTGACTTGAAAATCAATAGGGGTCATCTGCGAGTCATGATCAATGTACCTATGAAGTTTCATGATCCTAGGCATAAGCGTTCCTGAGTTATCATCCGGAAACCATTTTACTATTTCGGGTCACTGTGACCATGACCTTTGACCTAGTGACCTGAAAATCAATAGGGGTCATCTGCGAGTCATGATCAATCTAACTATGAAGTTTCATGATCCTAGGCATAAGCATTCTTGAGTTATCATCTGGAAACAATTTTACTATTTTGGGTCACCTTGACCTTTGACCTAGTGACTTGAAAATCAATAGGGGTCATCTGCGAGTCATGATCAATGTACCTATGAAGTTTCATGATCCTAGGCATAAGCGTTCCTGAGTTATCATCCGGAAACCATTTTACTATTTCGGGTCACTGTGACCTTGACCTTTGACCTAGTGACCTGAAAATCAATAGGGGTTATCTGCGTGTCATGATAAATGTACCTAAGAAGTTTCATTATCCTAGGCATAAGCGTTCTTGAGTTATCATCAGGAAACCATTTTACTATTTCGGGTCACCGTGACCTTGACCTTTATCCTTAAGTGACCTGAAAATCAATAGGTGTCATCTGAAGTTTTATGATCCTAGGCCTAAGCGTTCTTGAGTTATCATCCGGAAACCATCTGGTGGACGGACAGATGGACATACGGACGGACGGACATGTGCAAAACAATATACCCTCTCTTCTTTGAAGAGGGGGCATAAAAATATCATCATAACCAGGGGACAAAAATTCCACTCGTCCGCTCGTATTGACGAGTGAAATCTTGAAAGGACGAGTGAATTTCCCAAAAGCTCTCGTCCTACAGGACGAGTGAAAAAAACTGATGTTAAAATATGTATTTTCTGACCAGTAAGACTTTTCTTCATTAAATAAAATCATTTCTTAAAGCATATCTATTCCGAAAGTAGAATGAGTATGAACTGGAAATCGTAATTGTAAATTTCATACAGCAGGTGCGAGTTGTTATGCGAGACTGTGTCCCGAGTAAATATTGGCTTTTTGGTGTAAACTTTGCGCGTACATGTTGACAGGGAACCATCTGACTTCATTCACTGTAAGTATTGATTTTTTTAAAGAATTATTTTACTGCGAAGTACGGTTTTAAACCAGTCTGAATTTCATCTGAAAAATGTCTAACATACGAGCGTTCTTTAAAGGGGGCAGGAGCGATGTTCAACCATCCGAAATGGAAAACACGCAAGCATTAGAAAAAGGAAAAAACAAATTTGTCTTCATTTATTTATTTTGTGTTCCTCATAAATAAAGTAAGTTAACATTTCTTCTGTGATCAGCTGGCATGAATAACTACATGTAAGTAAGCAGCATTTTAGCAGTGATATAGGAAACATTGTTAGTCATATCAGTCCTTTGCAATCTTTCTTTCACACATTTTTGAAGGACAAGTGCATGTGTTTGCAGGACGAGTGAAAATTTTAATGCACTTGTCCTGCAGGACGAGTGCAATTTATAAATATTTTTGTCCCCTGATAACATTTCTGGTTTCATGTTATTTATGCCGGAGACATTCAAAAGAATATACTCTAGCCGTTCATTACATAATTATTAAACACCTCATCACAAACAAGGGCAATACATTCAGGTCCAGCTTAAGGGCAGCAGTTCAAAAGCCCAAGAGTTCAAAACCCAACTGGCCACATAATTGTTTCTTTAAATTAAGCATGAACTGAAATTTTTGACATTATTTTCGAGCAAATAGGAACAAAATGGCAGAGTTGAAATCTGTTTCCATAATCTCATGGCGTTTCCTACATATACTTTAATACCCTAGTTATTAATAAATAATTCCCATATTATGTAACGATACAACCCATTTCTGCACTGCAGGTGTTGCTTGTAGCATGTGATCACCTATATCTGGGTGAAGTAATCAGCTGACATCATACTTGGAGTGATTCATCAGCAAAATAGCCTGCCAGCTATGTGTGTGTTCCCACATTTATATTTGAGCTTTGCTAAAATATATGCAAGTGCACAACCTGTTGTCCAAGATTAGCCTCTGCGGTCTGCACAGACTGATCAGAGAAGACACTTTCAGCCTAGACTGGATTTTTGCTAAATAAGAGACATCTTATTAACAAAAAATACCATTAAAGCAGAAAGTGTCTTCCCTGATTAGCCAGTGCAGACCGCAGAGGCTAGTGTGGGAGGGAACTTTATGCACATTAAACCCTGTTTCCATTTATACGTACACAATATATCAGCCTATCTATTGGAATTGACTGTCGGACAGTGACTTTCCAGTCCTCTTGATCAGCTGTGCAATTGATAAATACCTGATATAAAAGATTTGCACTGTTACTCATAGATAAGTGCTTTTTAAGTGATATGCAACACTGTCTCAACATAGTAGAACAACAATGGGGGAAACCATTTATTTTACAAAGCTGTATTGAAAAAGATAAATATAACACTATAACTGCAATGCATGACTTTCACAATCATATATAAATGTTATTTCTTTTTAAATTAGTCATAAATCAAAATTTACATGCAAAATATGCATCCTTGAGGCAAAAGTACATTGTAGATAATACATTATAAATGAGAAAAACAAGTTTATTAGATTTATAACCTTGGTAAACATGATTAATAACTTGCCTTAAGAAATTCACCAGGCCTCATAATAAATACCTAATTCTATAAACAATAGATGTGTTTGTCAGAAACACAATGCCCCCTACTGCGCCCCTTTGATACATGTTTTTTACCTTTGACCTTGAAGGATGACCTTGACCTTTCACCACTCAAATGTGCAGCTCCATGAGATACACATGCATGCCAAATATCAAGTTGCTATGTTAAGGGACACAGAAGTTATGAGCATTTTCGAAACCTAAATGCGAAAACTAAATGCAGTGTGACGGAAGGAAAGACAGACGGATGGTTTGATCACTTTATGCCCTCCTTCGGGGGCATAAAAATGGCATATGAAAATTATATGTGCTGCATAGAAAAAATTATGAGCCACAACAAAAAACCTTTGCTTTATGCATGTATGTAAATTTTGTCCAAAATTAGCCAGTGCAGTCCAGACCATTTAACGACCACACTTTAAGCACACCCATAAACACAATTTTTAGTTTAATGTTTTAGTCTCTTCCTAACGAAAATCCAGTTGAGGGAATTATGAGTTGTCCCAGATCAGCCTGCGATGAAAATTGTTTGCAATAATTTAATAGCAAATTGACCGCTAAACCACTAACCAAAGTGTTAATACATTAGTTGGCATGGGAAAACACTAAACTCAAGTGTCAACAAAATAACTAAAGTTGGCATATGATGGTTTAAACCCCAATTGTCAAAATCAAGACTTTAGTTGGCATTGAAACCAATAACTCTTACTTACACAGGAAAGGGGGTTTTCAGCACTGTCTGCGCCTCCAGAAAATGGAGGCATTCCCAAAGCAAACGGACCTGATCCCAAACCAAAATTAGAAAAAAAATCCCAATTAAAAATTTTTTTTTTTTTTTTTTAAAAGTTTTAAAAGAAGTTTCTTAAAACCTGTGTGACTTACCAGTGTTTGTTTTGGTCAACAATATCTGCTTTAAGTTATTGATTTATTGTTCTTATCTCAGAGTGTAACTGTAACTGAAAAACAAAACTGCAGGACTTGAATAAACTTTGAACATGCCCAATATTGCATGTGTTTATATGAAGAAGACAAAATAACAAATAACAAGACATGTGTTTGTCAGAAACACAATGTCCCCTATTGCGCCGCTTTGAAGCCATATATTTGACCTTTGACCTTGAAGGATGACCTTGACCTTTCACAACTCAAAATGTGCAGCTCCATGAGAAGTAAGTAAGAGATTGAATGGAGAAATGATTTATTTTTTTATTTTTTTTTACCTTAAAGGTTGACCTTGACCTTTCACCACTCAAACTGTTCAGCTCCAGGACATACACATGCATGCCAAGTATCAAGTTGCTATCTTCAATATTTAAAAAGTTATGACCAATGTTAAAGTTTTCCGGCGGAATATTTGACCTTGAAGGATGACCTTCACCTTTCACCACTCAAAATGTTCAGCTCCAGGAAATACATGCATGCCAAATATCAAGTTGTTATCTTCAATAGTGAAAAAGTTATGGCCAATGTTAAAGTTTTCGGATGGAATATTTGACATTTGACCTTGATGGATGACCTTGAGCTTCACCTTTCACCACTCAAAATGTTCAGCTCCAGGAGATACACTTGCATGCCAAATATCAAGTTGCTATCCTCAATAGTGAAAAAGTTATGGCCAATGTTAAAGTTTTTGGACGGACGGACAGACCCCATATATAAGACATTTGACCTTGAAGGATGACCTTGACCTTCACCTTTGACCACTCAAAATGAGCAGCTCCATGAGATGCACATGCATGCCAAATATCAAGTTGCTATGTTAAATATTGAAAAAGTTGCCATTAAAGTTTTCGGACGGACAGACAGACTGACATTCTGACTGACGGACAGTTCAACTGCTATATGCCACCCTACCGGGGGCATTAAAACACATTTATTTGTTAGACCACTGAATAATTTTAGCATGATAAATTCACAATGTTTTCCCAAAATAAGCTGTTTCATCGAAGCAAAAATTCCCAAAATGGACAATTTTGTCGATAAAAAATTCCCAATTTGGTTAGACTCCTTTTCCCAAAATAGGCAGAAAAACCCCTGCAGGATATACTTGCCTAATACTAGACACAAATTATGGTATTCCACCATCAAAATGTTGAGTAAATACTTGTTGACATTTGTTTCAAGACCATTTTAAAAACACTCATTATAAAATCAAGTCTTAGCTTTAACCCATTTATACCTGGATACCTGGACTGTTGGGCCGTAATTTAGCTATGCTGTAGTGGCCCCTCTGATAAATGGTCTCTTCTTTAGAATCTCTCTCTGATGATTACTATTTTGTTAAAACTTCTCTAGAGTGCGCTTAGTAAATTTAATTGTTAATTTATCTTAAATTACAGACAGGTTAAACTTCTTAATGTTCCATTTTTCAGAATTTAGCAACGATTTAAATTGATTAACACTTGTGGCAGCTATTGTTGATTCTTCCAAACTGTTCCAGTAATGAATTGATCTTTGACTAAAGGTGTTGAGTCTTACATTACTTTTGGAATTCTTGCTTCTTAGTTTCAAGTGATGACCACGAAGATTATCCTCAGCCAGATCGAACAATTTTTCCCAGTTTAAATCATCCAGCTTATGTAAAGATTTGAAAATTTGGATCAAATCCGCCCTGTCCCTTCTGTAAGCCTAGCATCTAGAAAAAAGGCATTGGCAAACAGCATAGACCCAGATAAGATGCCGCATGATGCAGCGTCTCATCAGGGTCAGCGCTGTTTGCTAACTTTGCTTAATTAAAGGAATTTCTGTAAGAAATATTTTAAATATAGAAATAAATATACTAGACATCCCTAATTTTGGAAATAAATTGATCAAATTTAAAAGGATGGGAGAGTCCACTAGGCATAAATGGGTTAAAGTCTTTGTGATAGTCTGCAGAGTGATAAATGGCCGGTCCAACTTGCAGCCGGTTTGTCAGTCCCTTCTGATTTACTTTCCTTGAAATATGATTCCATTTTTGGAGTCTGTGTTATGATCTTGGTGTAATAATTGATCAAAGTATTGTTTAATACTTGGATTTTAATCAGATTGAATGGAAACCAGAGAGGAACGGCAATCAACAAGTTAGCTCAGAGAGCTTGCTCTGCAAACTCGATCTGGCAGATACCATCTCCACATTGACATGAAATGCTTCATCTTGAAACTGCAGCAAACATGAATTTTCAGCATAAAAGTGAGATACGACTAACAGATTGGCAATCACTTTTCTAAGTTATTTATTTTATTAGATACTTGTAATGTGTTTGTAGTTTTTTACAGTTATAAATGTGTATTATGGTATGGTTTTGCTGTATCACAATTTATTCAGACACATGGCAAAATCGACATTGCGTTTGAGACATGTTTATCCATTCTAACTCCTTTACAGGTCTGTAATAGAAGGAACTCTCCTTAACACATCTGTAATAAAAAGAACTATCAAGTATAGACTCTACAACTGATATTCTTATGTCTAGCCTTGTGTGGTCTGCCATGTTGAAGTTGCAAAAATATTTTATATTACAGAAGACCATCTCACTGTTGGTTTTAACCTAGGGCCAGCAGGATGGAAGCAAACAAGAAGCAGAGTGAAGCACCTAGTTATTTCACTCTAGATCTTTTCCATGTACAAATACTTGATACTCTGTTGGCCAGCAGGATGGAAGCAAACAAGAAGCGGAGTGAAGCACCCAGTTATTTCACTCTAGATCTTTCCCATGTACAAATACTTGATACTCTGTTGGCCAGCAGGATGGAAGCAAACAAGAAGCAGAGTGAAGCACCCACTTATTTCACTCTAGATCTTTCCCATGTACAAATACTTGATGCTCTGTTGGCCAGCAGGATGGAAGCAAACAAGAAGCAGAGTGAAGCACCCACTTATTTCACTCAAGATCTTTCCCATGTACAAATACTTGATACTCTGTTGGCCAGCAGGATGGAAGCAAACAAGAAGCAGAGTGAAGCACCCAGTTAATTCACTCTAGATCTTTCCCATGTACAAATACTTGATACTCTGTTGGCCAGCAGGATGGAAGCAAACGAGAAGCAGAGTGAAGCACCCAGTTAATTCACTCTAGATCTTTCCCATGTACAAATACTTGATACTCAGTGTTGGCCAGCAGGATGGAAGCAAACAAGAAGCAGAGTGAAGCACCCAGTTAATTCACTCTAGATCTTTCCCATGTACAAATACTTGATACTCTGTTGGCCAGCAGGATGGAAGCAAACAAGAAGCAGAGTGAAGCACCCAGTTAATTCACTCTAGATCTTTCCCATGTACAAATACTTGATACTCTGTTGGCCAGCAGGATGGAAGCAAACAAGAAGCAGGGTGAAGCACCCAGTTAATTCACTCTAGATCTTTCCCATGTACAAATACTTGATGCTCTGTTGGCCAGCAGGATGGAAGCAAACAAGAAGCAGAGTGAAGCACCCAGTTAATTCACTCTAGATCTTTCCCATGTACAAATACTTGATACTCTGTTGGCCAGCAGGATGGAAGCAAACAAGAAGCAGAGTGAAGCACCCAGTTAATTCACTCTAGATCTTTCCCATGTACAAATACTTGATACTCTGTTGGCCAGCAGGATGGAAGCAAACAAGAAGCAGGGTGAAGCACCCAGTTAATTCACTCTAGATCTTTCCCATGTACAAATACTTGATTCTCTGTTTTATGAGCCTTGTTCTGGGAAAACTGGGCATAAAGCATGTGTGTAAAGTGTTGGCCAGATATTAGCCTGTGCAATCCACACAGGATAATCAGGGAAAATACTTTTCACTTTTATATAATTTTTCGTTTAAAGGAACTCTCTTCTAAGTGAATGCGGACAGCAGAGGCCTATCAGGGATGCAACTTTAAGCACATGCATTAAATAAAGCCTTGTTTTCGCAGAGTGCTGCTAATTAAACAATGGTTTTACTTTGGTTTTTACTAAAGGGCCATCTGGATGGAAGCAACAAGGAGAAGGTTGCTGCTATTTTGTTTTAAATTGTTCCTTATACCTATATTTGATATTGTTACATGATGTTTATCTTACACATGTGACTCACCTCTCTGTCCGGTATAAATGTGCTCACTAACGGCAGGCCCCGTGGAATCTTCAGCCCCTTTGCCTTGCCCTTTTTCTGAAAAAGAAAGTATGTAGCATGCACCAATAAAGCAATTTTAGTCCCTTATAACTGTCTTACTACAGCAATTATTTGAGATTTTAAGACAGAACACTATTTTTCTGTTATAAATTGTATCAAGTTGCATTTCCTTGGCAAAGGTTTCGATTGTGACAACTGGCGTCAGGATGATAAAAAACAGCAACCATTAGGGGCAAAATACAAGTAGATATTTGTAATATGGGCTAAATTAAATGTACAAAAAAAAAGACTGCATCAGCAACAGTTTGCATTCCATGATATTCATTTATAATATATTTGTTTTATAAATGAAAGACTCTACACTGGTCCACTGAGCGTTCTCAGAAGAAACACAATCAATCTCACATTTAAGTGTACTTTGTTTTCTCTTGTCTTTTTCAATCAAGACAAAACATTATGTACAACATCATGATATATGGAAAGGGAAAGGGACTGGGTGTATCGACTTTGTATATTTGTAGCACTGAGAACATTGAGACCTACTATGGCATTGAGGTTAGGTCTGATATATATCTTTTTACATGTAAACATATGAAAACCTACAAGTCCTACATGCATATGTGTGCATGTGAGAAATATATGGGCCATGCTCTGTGAAAAGGGGGTTGCATGTGCGTAAAGTGCCATCCCAGATTTGCCTGTGCAGTCCGCAGAGGCTAATCAGGGAAACACTTTCTGCCTAAACTGGATTTCTGCTTAGGCCAAAAAAAAGAGGTCCGTTTCTGGTCTCCTTGGAAAAAAATAGCGAATTTTTTTTTTGGGGGGGGGGGTACTTGAATGGAAGGCTACTAAAGCCTTTTTTTTTGCGACCCCAATAAAAAGGTCGGCGCCGATTTGGGACACACGGTCAGGCGACCGCAAACGGACCTATTTTTTTTGGCCTTAGAAGAAACTAGAGCTAATTGTCACAGACGTGACGAATACCCCCACATGCCGCATTGACACAGAATATTTTGCATGTCGTCTTCACAAAAAACAGCGGACACCATGCTCAATTTTTAAAACGCACTAAGTGACCCCTTGACCTAGTTTTTGACCCAGAAAGGCCCATGTTCTAACTTGGCCTTAAGATCATCTCTATAGAACTTTTGACCAAGCTTGGTGAAGATCGGATGTAAACTACTTGAATTAAAGAGCGGACACCATGCTGAATGTTAAAAAACGCACTAAGTGACCCCATGACCTAGTTTTAGGCCCAGAATGGCCCATGCTCAAACTTGTCATAGAGATCATTTAGATAGTCGCGATTATCTCTCGGAGTAGGTGACCCAGAGCGACGAAACTTGGCAGACTTGTTCGGCCCGATGGGCCACGCATGCATAAAGTGCAATGTGGCGTCTCAGTGCCATCGCTTCCAGTGAAAGTGTCGCTGAAGGTACGCTCTAGACATTATCAAGATACAACTTCTGACCAATTTTGGTGAAGATTGGATAAAAACTACTTGAATTAGAGAGCGGACAACATGGTGAGGTTTAAAACACACTAAGTGAATTTGTGACCTAGTTTTTGACCCGGCATGGCCCATGTTCGAACTTGACCTACACATCATCTAGTTACAACTTCTGACCAAGTGTGGTGAAGATCAGATTTAATTTACTTGAAATAGAGAGCGGACACCATGCTCAATGTGTAAAACGTACTAAGTGACCCTGTGACCTAGTTTTTGATCTGGCATGGCCCATGTTCGAACTTGGCTTCAGATCATCTAGATAAAACTTCTGACCAAGTTTGGTGAAGATCGGATGAAAACTACTTGAATAAGAGAGAGGACACAATGCTGAATGTTAAAAAACGCACTAAGTGACCCTGTGACCTAGTTTTTGACCCGGCAAGGCCCATGTTCGAACTTTGCCTTAAGATCATCTAGATACAACTTCTGACCAAGTTTGGTGAAGATCGGATGAAAACTACTTGAATTAGAGGGTGGACAACATGCTGAATGTTTAAAACGCACTAAGTGACCCTGTGACCTAGTTTTTGACCCGGCAAGGCCCATGTTTAAACTTGGCCTTAAAAATATCTAGATACAACTTCTGACCAAGTTTGGTGAAGATTAGATGAAAACTACTGGAATTAGAGAGTGGAAAACATTGTGATGTTTAAAATGCACTAAGAGACCCCATGACCTTATTTTTGACCCATATTCAAACTTGCCCTAGACATTATCAAGATACAACTTCTGACCAATTTTTGTGAAGATTGGATAAAAACTACTTGAATTAGAGAGCGGACAACATGGTGAGGTTTAAAACACACTAAGTGACTTTGTGACCTAGTTTTTGACCCGGCATGGCCCATGTTCGAACTTGACCTACACATCATCTAGTTACAACTTCTGACCAAATGTGGTGAAGATCAGATTTAATTTACTTGAAATAGAGAGCGGACACCATGCTCAATGTGTAAAACGTACTAAGTGACCCTGTGACCTAGTTTTTGATCTGGCATGGCCCATGTTCGAACTTGGCTTCAGATCATCTAGATAAAACTTCTGACCAAGTTTGGTGAAGATCGGATGAAAACTACTTGAATAAGAGAGAGGACACAATGCTGAATGTTAAAAAACGCACTAAGTGACCCTGTGACCTAGTAGTTGACCCGGCAAGGCCCATGTTTAAACTTGGCCTTAAGAATATCTAGATACAACTTCTGACCAAGTTTGGTGAAGATCAGATAAAAAATTACTTGAGTTAGAGAGCGGACAACATGCTGAATGTTTAAAACGCACTTAGTGACCCCGTGACCTAGTTTTTGACCCGGCAAGGCCCATGTTCGAACTTGGCCTAGACATCATGTAGATACAACTTCTGACCAAGTTTGGTGAAGATCGGATGAAAACTACTTGAATTAGAGAGCCGACACTTAATACGGACCGACAGACAAGTTCACTCTTATATACCCCCCTAAACTTCGTTTAATGTGGGGGTATAAATATCTTTAAACAGAAACTGTCATAAAATCGGAAAGTGTTGTCCCTGATTAGCCTGTGCTAACTGCAGAGTCTAATCTGGGATGACACTTCATGCACATGCATTAAACCCCCTTTTCACAGAGTGAGGCTCATATTTTTATCATCTGCCACTGTAGAGATATTCACTATTTGTTAAAAATAGTGTAGCATATTTAACATAAATGTATCTCTTATGAATTTGATAATATATAAGATTTGGAATTGACATTTTCTCATCATTACAACTACACAGTTACTTTGTATCTATGTCAGTAAGTGTTGGTATGTGTAATGTAAGCAGATAAAGTGAACCTGTTGATGATTTGATTTTTGGCCAGTAGTGTGGAACTTCATATGCATGAATGCAGAGATCTAATAAATGAGTCGTGTTCTGAGAAAACTGGGCATAATGCATGTGCGTAAAGTGTTGTCCCAGATTAGCCTGTGCAGTCCGCGCAGGCTAATCAGGGATGACACCGCCTTAATTGGATTTTCGCTAAGATGAGACTTCATTTAAAAGAAAAATGTCATAAAAGCAGAAAGTGTAGTCCCTGATTAGCCTGTGCGAATTGCACAGGCTAATCTGGGATGACATTTTACGCACATGCATTAAGCCCAGTTTTCTCAGAACACGACTCAAATGGTTATTCAAATAACTGGATGATGTGATGTACATCAAAGGTGGGACAATCAATTCTAGGAAATCTATTAATAATTGTTCACACGGTCTTGAGGATCTGCAATGGTTACTTTAGGGGCGTAAATCCTATTGAATTAACCAAATGTTAAAAAATGTCATGCAAGTACATGTAACTGATGGTATGTCGTTTTAATAAGTCAAAAATACAATTAAGCTCATGAGTCATGAATATTTATTGGACAGGGTCATAATGACTTGACTGTCAAACTCAGCCAAATTAGGTCAAAAGGGAAACCCAAAACGCTCTTAACAGTTTTAACATCAGAACAACATTACACAATAGTCTCAAGTTTAAAACATAAAAAACATGTGCTTGAACCTTAATCAGATTACATTGAAACAAATTATATAAATTTCTGTATTACCTCCTTATATATTTATTATTAAAATTATTGCAATGTCAATGTGTTTCAAAATAAGTCAAAATAAACCACAATTATCCAGCACAATTTTGAAAAGTAATATTTGCTTGCGGACAAGTAGAATTTTGCAATCAATTCGTTTGTGGATGAGTATATCATTGAAATAAGTTAACACCCCCGTTTATGATTATAGTATGATAATATACAAAATAATTGCAGATGCAGTAACGGTATACCAATAATTGAAAGAACATTGCATTTAGATAAGGTAAGTATTCAGGACTAGTCCCTTGCCAGACCCGCTAGCTCAGTTCTAGGTTACATGTACATCAGCTCTGCTGGACTACAAATCCATGGATAACAGTCTACAGATCCAATACGCCCTTGAAAACACGAAGCTTGTGTGGGTATTGGTCATAAAATCTTTTGTATGGCTATTTTACCCTACATTGTTGTAACTCTGACTCAAGTACAGCCAGTTTCTGACATAGGTATATGTGCTTTTAGTACTGGTACACAAGATAACCCAGGTATGAGCAGGTAAATTGACCTCCATGGTATGGATTAAAATACTGTTGATGACAGCAAAAAATCCAACAAACAGGCCGATCTCAGTAACATGAAGTTAAGTACAGTTACTATTGTCTTGTCTGTGTTCCACCTAGATAAGTACCGGCAATTTCTAAATGCATTGACCTGCTTTTAAAAGATTCCAAATTGTAAATTGAGATTCTGTATAATTTAATACATTATTTAATTAAACTATTCATACATAGCATCAGATATATGTCACTTTACACATGTATCTCATAACGTAAAAAAATAGGTCATATGCATATGCACTACGTACTATTGCAAACAGTATTCATTAGAAAAGATATTAAATGTATGAAATGTCTCACTTTTTATGTGTTTGCAGATACAGCACAACATGCAATCAGTTGTACAGTTCTGAATATATAATACATTACAGTAACCATTAAATGACATGATGAATAACATTTAATTCCCTTCCAGTGTTTATAAGAGATCCATTTATTGCAGTACTTTATGCAATTCATTATTTAATGAAATACAAAATAATTAACATTTTTGCAGGAAACATGCAACCACCAACACCCACAAAGCTTTGTTGGTAAATGTTTGAGCCCGCCTCAGAGATACAATGTAACCTACTTTATGCGTATGCATTGCATTATCATCTCATAACCTGTGCAGTCTTCAAATGCTATTCAGGGACAACACTTTTATGGAATTTTGTGTTTGAAGGAAGTATCTTCTTAAATTAATAACAAGGGCTGTTTGTAAAACATGCATGCCCCCCATATGGGCTGTCCGTTGTACTGGCAGCCATTGTGTGAATACGACTTTTGTCACTGTGACCTTGACCTTTGACCTAGTGACCTGAAAATCAATAGGGGTCATCTGCAAGTAACACTCAATGTACCTATGAAGTGACATGATCCTAGGCAAAAGCGTTCTTGAGTTATCATCCGAAAATCATTTTACTATTTCGGGTCACCGTGACCTTGACCTTTGACCTTGTGACCTCAAAATCAATAGGGGTCATCTGCGTGTCATGATCAATCTACCTATGAGGTTTCATGATCCTAGGCATATGGGTTCTTGAGTTATCATCCAAAAAACATTTTACTATTTCGGTCACCGTGACCTTGACCTTTGACCTAGTGACCTGAAAATCAATAGGGGTCATCTGCGAGTCATGGTCAATCTACCTATAAAGTTTCATGATCCTAGGCATATGCGTTCTTGAATTATCATGCGAAAATCATTTTACTATTTCGGGTCACCGTGACCTTGACCTTTGACCTAGTGACCTCAAAATCAATAGGGGTCATCTGCGAGTCATGATCAATCTACCCATGAAGTTTTATGATCCTAGCAGGGGTTTTTATCTGATTTTGGGGAAAGGGCCTGGCCTTTTTTGAGGGGAAAAAAATCGCGCAAAATGCCAGATTTTGGGGGAAAAAATCACGCGAAACGCCGGATTTTGGGGAAAAATATGGAAAGTCTTAAATAATCAATTCAACATATTTTGCTGTTTTTAAAACAAAATCAAGGCAACAGATAATTTTATTATGCAATATGTTATATTTTCTACACTGGATCAGGTTAACTTAGGTATTTAAAGTTAAAAAAAAAAAAAATAAAAAAAAAAAAATTTTTTTTTTTTTTTTTTTTAGGGGAAATAAATGATGTCTGGGGGAAATTTTCCTGCTGAGGGGAAAAAAAATCTGAGGGGAAAGGGCTGATTTTCAGCGGGTCCCAAAAAAGGAAAAAAAGCCCTGCCTAGGCGTATGGGTTCTTGAGTTATCATCCGGAAACCATTTTACTATTTCGGGTCACCGTGACCTTGACCTTTGACCTAGTTACCTCAAAATCAATAGGGGTCATTTGCGAGTCATGATCAATCTACCCATGAAGTTTCATGATCCTAGGCGTATGCGTTCTTGAGTTATCATCCAGAAACCATTTTACTATTTCGGGTCACCGTGACCTTGACCTTGTGACCTCAAAATCAATAGGGGTCATCTGCAAGTCATGATCAATGTACCTATGAAGTTTCATGATCCTAGGCCCAAGCGTTCTTGAGTTATCTTCTGACAACCACCTAGTGGACGGACGGACCGACCGACCTACCGACCGACATGAGCAAAGCAATATACCCCCTCTTCTTCGAAGGGGGTCTTAATATCCAGTCAAAGGAGAAAGAGTCTTCCCTGATTGGCATGTGAAAACTGCACAGGCTAATCTGAGACATACTTCACACACATGCAGTGAGCCCTATTTTCTCAGAGATGGCTCATATTTCACTTGAAATAGCCAGGTATGATTGAGTTAACTAAATCACTGAAATCAGCTGACCCATTTATCCCCCTGGACTGACACAATGCATTACCACCAACAGTTGTCTAGCTGGGGATATTCCTTTCAGAAAGAAAAGTTATCACACGCTGTTCTGGCTATTAATTTCTCAATAATGTTCCTCATTTTTTACTTTGGGAGACACATGTGCTGCCTTTTTATGTAGTCTTACAGAATATAATAAAGCCTTGCTCTAAGAAAACAGGGCAAAGTGCATGTGTCTAAAGTGTCGACCCTGATTAGTCTGTGACGTCTATATTTTTGTATTATTTTGAATGCATTTGAAGTAAAGCTTCATGTCACTGTTCATGATGACAGCATGTACATTATTGAGCAGAAATAAATAAATACAGTAAAAATTCACACCTGCTTATAAAAACTCAATATTTAATTTAAAAATATTGATATCATACAATGCATTACCTATTTATATTAATTCTTAATTTATTATTCATTTGGGGTATCCTCAGTCGTCCTGGGCCAAATTGACTACCAGACAATGTCAAGAGGGTATTGATTAAAACACCAAATATTGGACCTGGTCATATAGGTACAGACGTAAGTTTAAAATCTAGAGTAGTTAATTAATCCTACATGTGTATTCATAGTTTAATAAATTAATCTGCCATTATGTTTTCCATGCTATCTTACAAGTTCATTGGCATTTCGAAATAAAAAGAGGAGACAATGAATAAGTAACACTGATAAGAATTCACTTCTAGAATGCTCTTTCACAGAAAATCTGCAACAGATTTGCATTTTATGCCAATGAGAACAAGAGATGGCCAAGCAATATTGTCCCCTACTGATGAAACTCAACCCTTGTCAGTAAGTTTGTTTTTTGTTTTTTTATTATATTTGCAGCCATAGCAACCACAATTTTTGACGTAGGAACACAATGAATTGACGTGCATAATCTCCATATTGCCATCTGACCATGTTTCAAGTTTCATGAAAAAATATGAAGAACTTTTAAAGTTATCGCAGGATCCAGAAAAGTGTGACGGACAGACTGACAGACTCACACACGGAGCGCAAATTATAAGTCCCCTCCGGTTTCACCGGTAGGGGACAATAAATCAATGTTTTCGCCTTGTTACGAAAACTCATTTGCATTTCAGTTTCATGTGACCCTGACCCTTGCTTACTTATTATACCTTCCTCTCTAGTTGAGACACCTCAAACCAAGCAGTCAAAGAAGTTATGCCATAAATAGGGCCAGTAGAGCTTAAACAAATTTCAAAAGTTCATGGTCATTCGGGTCAATATTAATTGAAATCAAACATTGCACTTTAATGTTGTTTTCTAAACCCATTACAAAATTACACATCAATTAGAAAATAGTATGGGCCTAAAACTTCAAAAGTTTCTAACAAACAAAAAATAATCAAAAGCATTAAATAAGACCAAAATTAGCGGTAATACATTTTATACAATGAAGGTACATTTTCTCACTTAAATGAGAAAAATTATAATAAAGAGCTGCTAAATGTTTGTTCAATAACCTTTTTTATAAGTTGTGTTACCAGATGAGTCATTGACCTGTGTTAGAATGATGTTCAAAATTTGATAAGCTTCAGTCGGTTCAAAAGCTTCATTTAGTCGGTTCAAAAGCTTTTAGTCGGTTCAAAAGCTTCACAGCTTATGTTATTTGTTATTGTCTTGCCGACTCAAAATAAAATTTATTTGAATTTGAATTTGAAAACAAAACATCAGGGTACAGGTCAGCAAAGAACAGCTCAATATATTTGCTTAACATCTCTTTATCTCTCATGCATACTATATTTATCTCAACCCTGGAAATCCACCTTATGAAACTTGCGCCTTGCTCTGGGAAAACAGGACCTAATACAAGTGCATGAAGTGTTGCCCCACATAAGCCTGTGCAGTTTGGACAGGCTATCAGGTACAACACTTTCCGTCACATCTAGACTGGATTCTAATTTAGAACAGACTTTGTTTAAACGAAAAATTCCATAAATGCATAAAGTGTTGTCCCTGATCAGCGTGTGCTGACTGCATAGGCTAATCTGGAAGGACATTTAATGCACATGCATTAAGCCTCGTTTTCACAAAGTGTGGCTCGCTTAAAATTCCCATGCATACCTTTAATTCGTCCAGCAAAGTCTTTGTTTTGTCCCGGATGTCTTTAAAGGGGCAACAGCATCTAAGGCGTAACAGATCTGGAACACGTTCTTGGAGTTTTGCAATCGCAACCCCTCCATGCAGTCCATTGCCACTGATCTGTTCTAGCGAGTTAAATGGCGTAAAATTTCCTGTCAGCCATGTCTCAATCGTCTGAATGATGGCATCGAACGCGTGTTTACGGACATTTTTGTCTCTGTTGGAGATTGGATGAAGAAAGCGGAGCGATGCTTCGTCTCTGTAGTATGTATCCATGAATACTGTTATCTGCTCCTTTCCGAAAAAAAGTATTGGGGTATGGTACCTACTAAAGTCATGCACAATGTCAGATACTGGTCATGTACGTAATTCCGGCCTGTACGTAAAAAATCGGCCACCTGTGTAAAATCATTTTCATGATCTTAACGCACATATTTTGTTTTTATTTAGAAAAATCAACATGAAAACCATCCCTACTCTCAATATTTTGGAAATGTAAGAACCATATCACTGTAAACTTTTTTGTTAAAATGTCACAAATATAGCAGGAAATATTTGACTCGTGGGGAAAGTGATGTCATCATTAGTTGCAACAATTATATTCATATAAGAAACAAATATATTTAACAAAATTATTTTTATTTTATCTAATAAACTTTAAATAAAGTTTTACCGATTAATTGTACAAAAAAATATATTCAAAACATATAAATCAGAACATAAATATAAATTTTTAATAAATGAATTACCTCCCTTGATAAGAATATTACTAGATTACATGTTTAAAATTATATGTAAGCGTTTACTAATAATCAACACTGAAGTAAACTTTTTAAACAAAATGTGTTCACTTTTTTAGCTTTGTTTGAAAAAATTGATTAAACCCATTAAAAACAAATATTTTTAATGAATTAGCAGTTTCTCATTGTTTATATTTATTAAAATAGGTAGGGGGAGTAACTGGTATAATAATTTCGCATTTATTTTAAAGTTCAAGTCAACAATTTTAATAGTATAAACATTGATTAATACTCAGAAATTGAGGACATTTGTCTAAAGATATTGCTTTGTAATTTTATCTGCAGATCAAACTGAAAAGTGGCCGATTTTTTAGGTACATTTAACCTACGAAAATGGATAGTTTACATGTCATCATTTTCTGTTCATTAAGTAACATTCACCGATCTAATTCTATTTAAGTTTTCATGCTAGGTGAGTTTTGAACCCAGGATTATATATGTGAAGTTTAGTTTCAAGCAGTTGCCTAACACTAAAGAGTTTTCTTAAATAGTCCCAAAAGTGGCCGGAATTACGTACATGACCAGTAATGTCCAGATTTGCCTCTCTGCTTTGATGCATATATCTACACACAGTTATTTATTTGCAATAACACATTCATGTCAACCGTTAACTTCAATGTGTTTTTTGCTTACCTATGCGACGCCTATCAAAATCCCCTGAAGATAAGTTAGCTGATATGTACATGTACGTGTGTACACAGGTTTATAGGTTAAATGAAATAAAGACCATGTAAGCCTTACAATTGTATGAAAGTGTGCCTCAAACGTTATCCGATTGATATGCTATGCACTTAACTTCAAACCAAAAACTTACAACGAAATTCTTCGTATCCTTTCAATTATCTCATTGAAAACACATAACGTAGTGACGAAAAACTCACTGGAAAACAGCTGATCGGTAACTCGGTTAATTATTGCCTGCGGCTGATGTAACATCAATTTCCGTTCTTATTTTCGTATTTCAATCTGATGATTTGATAAAAGTCCCCTTTAAGTGCACTATTTTCAATATGACACTACACACGGTTTTGTTTAGATGCTAAAATTGCATACACAACAATTATCTTGCTTTTAATACAAAGGAAAATTTCCATTCTTAGATACATGTCCCTACCAGGTTATTTTTGTAACGTCCTTGACCGTTAGTGGGAACACACCCCCAGTATTAACCAATCAGAAGGGAGCTTTATCTAATTTTGCTCTAATTCTGAACGTTACGTCTCAACGAAACACAACGGCATGCAATCAATAACTCAAGTGAGGTTAATGTTATTTCTGCTGACAGAAACAACCTGCGTACACGGCGTATATCATCGTTTGTCGACCGAGGTCAGGGCAACCTCGTGTAAAAGAAATGACCGTATTTACACAAAGCCGGACGGCTAATAATTTTTAAGTTATCCTATAACTCTAAACTATCCCTAAATTTTGTTAAAAGATTTGCGATATAAAATGTTTTCTATAAAAATGTTTTCTGTTTTACTCTAGATCTAAATACTTAAAAGTACATTTGATTAAACTCGTTCAAGAAGCGCGTTTGGTATGTGATAAATCCTGGGGTAAGCGTAAGGTTCGGCTAGCAATAGATCTATAAATGCACGTGTTTAATATTTATTGATATTGATACATCTTTGGGCTAGCCCCAAATCAGTTAATCAAAGCGCTGAAGGAATCGAGTTGTTCGCTATTGCAAAGTTAGAAATGAACGCAACCCATTCACATTTATAAAGAGTGTGTCTTAACGCACAGGCCGAGATGTGTGTGCACTGTTTTTTATCATCACATTCAGCCGATATATTATATAATTTAAGATTTTTTCTAGAATTGTTTTTTTATGCAATCCCAACACTGTGCCGGGTCCCTATGGTCACATTAATGCTTTGATAACTTAGACAAAATGACAACAACATGTCCCCTATTTGACGTTCTGAAAATATGGTTTATAATGACAACTAGGTAGTAGAAAATACAATTTGCAATCACCATTAAATGAATATTGTTTGAATATCGAAAACCTATCACACTGAGAGTAAAATTTCATGATACAAATTCCCTTTACAAAACTTATGTGTTTAAACACCATGTACAAATTAAAACTATACAATAAGATAATTAATGAAAATAAATGGTACACAAATATACCTTTTTTGAGTATACGCATAATAGTTAGGGGGTCGAGTGGCATTATCTCATGGATAATGATTTTCCCGGGAAAATCGTATAAACTATGAATTGTGGAGGGTATTTCTACGCCTAATTTATGCATAATTACAATAAAACATGTCCTTCCCCTTTTAGCGTAGCCAATTTATTAATCCTATCATTGAAAACGACATCCAAGATTGATAAACTTGTAATAATAAATGGTTTGAAAAGCTGTTCTGGTTTATTTCATGGTAAACGACCCGTGATAAATAGTGACACAAGTTTACGTCATTGTGTAACAATTAATGTCCTTTACTCTTCAGAGGCCCAACATGGATCGTGTTTAAGTGCAGTGCCTAACCCCGCCACTGTTCTGATTATTCAACCCAATCAAAGATTTGTATTTTTAAGTGTCTTGTTCACATATTTTCGTATGTTTAACACATGCAATCGAATCATCGTCTATATAACATTAAACCATTTTTATAATTACATTTGAATGATGAAAACTGCATCAGATTATATTCGATATCAAGGTGTTCAAAGAGCTCATTCTCATGGTGTTCAAACTACTTATTATCTTGGGGAAATAAAAATGTTTTTAAAGAAATTGCACCAAAGTATTAACATGTTAAGCTGCTTTTTAATGAAGGTTGGATGGAACCAAGTGCCAACATAAAGAAGTAATAATAAGCTTCTCACGGTTCTCGATTCTCGATTTAAGACAACCAAGCACCTTTACAAATCTTGAAAAAGAACTCCGATAAAAGAAAATGCGTGTTATTCGCTTTGAAGTTAATCAAAAATGCCATTGGAAACCGATTTTCTTAAAAAAATATTATTTTCAAAAATCAAAACATTTTAGGAGCAGTTGTGGATTCAGCCAATTTCACAGTCACAAGAAACGACACGTTCCACCTTAGCTTTCTAACTTTCTAAGATAAGGCTTCCTTTAAACAACAATTACCACAAAGCGGAAAGTGTCGTCTATGATTAGCATTTCCGGACTCAATAGGATTAAACTTTACGCACATGCATTTTAGCCCCGTTTTTCCAAAGCAAGGCTCATGTGTAGTTTTTCGACGATATTAACCCAGTTATGCCTAGAGCGTCTAGAAAAAAGGCCTTGACAAACAGCGTAGACCCAGATGAGACGCCGCATGATGAGGCGTCTCATCTGGGTCTGCGCTGTTTGCTTTAAGGAATTTCTGTAAGAAATATTTAAAATATAGAAATAAATATACTAGACATCCCTAATTTTGAAAATAAATTGATCCAATTTAGAAGGATGGGAGAGTCCACTAGGCATAAATGGGTTAACACAGAAATAGAAGTATCGTTTCATGAGTGCTTATAGGACGCAAGCAGAACAAATCAGCAACAAACCATTTTAAATTAAACTGAGGTTAAACATGTTTTAAGAATCTTTATACAGTATGGGTCTTGTTTAAATGTCACCCATGTGTCAACACACCCGAACATTATTTGACGCAACTTTGTTTGAGCTTTGTTTCACGTTTTGGTAAATTGACAAAATTAAACAAAATTGTTTCAGATTCGCAAATTTCCGTTGTAGTTGTGATATTTGTGAGGAAACAGTAAAGGTGAACAATTATCATGCTCTTATATCCATTACTAGTAAATGCATCTTTTAAAGATTTAAAAACCTGACAATTATAAAGCGTTGCAACGCGAAACGATTGAATAAATTGGTTCTGTTGTTGTCGTTTAATTTTGCGACACTACGAGGATTGCTTTTATAAAGTATAAAATACATTTCTTAATGTACGAAAACGGATGGCCGAGTGGTCTAAGCGTTAGACTTTTACTCCAGGGGTCAGTGGTTGAGCCGAGTTGAGGGTTACTTTTTTCTTTCTTTAATTTTATTCTAGTTTTTTTTTACTGGAGCTTTTGTTATCCAAGGTTTACATTTATCAATATTTTAGCATTGAATGACATACTTTAATATATGACAAAATCTGTGAAAAGGTCCTTTTTTCCTTCTTAAAAAACGAGCGACGCTACATTCGTGTCGTACGATTGCTTAGAGCGATTGCGAAATACCAGGTGTCAGCTGTCTAGGGCTGATATACACGGACAACATTTGCAGCTTCAACAATTATCTCGGTGAACAAACATGAACTTTGTTGTTATGCATGTGTGTTGTTTTTTGGTGGCAGAGATAACCAGCCACACAAATGTGTCAAGTTCGTAAGTGGACCCCATTATACCATTGTTTTTTTTAAAGGGTTCGCATCGTTGAGGAAATCGTTTTCGAGTGCGAGATTTGTTTACCTGTAAACAGCTTACATTTTGGATCTGATGCAACCACAGGTGTTGTTTATTAAACGTGCTTCAGAATGACTTTGTATGTTGTTTTTTTCAAGTAAAACAAAACCAAAGCTATATTGTTTGTTCATTTATTATATGATCTGATAACAAATCTGTTACTAAAAAAATACGCAATATATTTAACAATGATTATTTAAATTGTCAATTTGCAAACGGAGAGTTTTAATATTTTATTCTTAATATTGGACTGTGCTCTATGAAAAAGGGGTTTAATGTATATGCGTAAAGTGCCGTCCCAGACAAGCCTGTGCAGTCCGCACAGGCTATTCAGGTCTGACACTTTCCGCCTAAACTTGATTTTTGCTTAAAACGATACTTTCTTGAAACATAAAATATCATAAAAGCGGAAAGTGTCGTCCACAGACCGCACAGGTTAATCTGGGACAACACTTTACGCACACTTAAGATTAAACCCCTTTTCACAGAGAACGGCCCATGTGGTTGAATGTTCATTGGATTGAGTGCACCCATGGCTTTGGTGTGGTGGGTGAGGGATACACTAGGCGACCTTTTCCTTAGTCGACCCTGGGTCTTCTAGTGTCTGGTGTGAAGCACATTTTCCACTGTATATCGGTTTACTGTCGTATTGGAAAGACGAGTAATGTTTGTTGTTAGCGAACACATCCCATCACCTCGTCTGTGCAGTGGTTGTTGTTGTGATTTTGCAACAAGTCTGTATGGAGTTTACATTCCATAACATAATGCGGGGCAATTTTGTTTTCAAATATAACTGCACTTTTGTTAATTTGTAAGACAAGAAGCTTTGATGTGTTTTAGATAAGGAAACCATCCGACCGTCTATCAAGAAATGGTTTAACAAAGCACTTAGAAACTGTTGTCTTTTCTTGCCATGCTTTTTTGTGTATTTTTACCAAACACACATGGAGAAAACATTCATCCAAATTCTCGGGTGAATTTCAAGACTAAAATCGAATGCAACAAAGCATTACAACGGTTTTCATTTATTAATTTATTTTATTTGAATATTATATCTCATAACTTTTCCTTGCTTTCTACCCCACATGCACTAGATCTGAATTCAAACAATAGGCGCGCATATGAGAAGAGAATGTCTCTAATACAGGCAATTAGAAAGAAATGCAAATATTCGGTCACATTGTGTTCTGGAAAAATGTATACTTAACCCTCGTTAATATGAGGACGAAATATACAAGCAGTCCATTAATGGCGAAACACTTCACCAACAACAAAATCAACGAATCGTGTGCAACATGTCGGAAAAGTAATTAATCAGACGATGGACGTGCCATTAAGATGTCACATCAGGCCCTTAGTTTCTGATAAAGAAGCATAGCACCGGCAAACCAAACACGATGTATTTACAAACAAGCACCTATGCTAATTAACCCATTTATGCCTAGTGTCTAGAAAAAAGGCCTTGGCAAACAGCGTAGACCCAGATGAGACGCCGCATGATGCGGCGTCTCATCTGGGTCTGCGCTGTTTGCTTAAAGGAATTTCTGTAAGAAATATTCTAAATATAGAAATAAATATACTAGACATCCCTTATTTTGGAAATAAATTGATCCAATTTAGAAGAATGGGAGAGTCCACTAGGCATGTCTATTTTATTTAAGGCGATACAATTTCGTCATGCGAAAATGTGTATCATGCAATCTTGGGCAAGCGTAGCTCCAGGCCGGCTTGCGTATTTGCGTAGTGAGGTCAGGGGCTACCCTGTCCGCTATAAAATTACGCAAGGTTTTGTGGTTTCATAAGCGGACATCTATATTCACCAGCAGAGCATAGGGTTGCAGAGGCATTTCAGGGGCAACACTTTTCGGATATATCTTAAGGCCCATTTCCACACGACACGGCTTATTTCTGAACATGCACTTCAGATATGCCTTAATGCCAATTTTAGCATGACGCGGGTCAGTTTGTCTTATCGAAAGACCCGCGGTTGACCAGTGGAGTCCCAGATGCAACTTACACGCTCATCACTCCAAATACAAAATAGCCGGCACGTCATTGTTGATTTGAGTGTATTGATAAAGTAAATAAACATACTATTACTGCCAAAATACTACTAAAAAATCCGCCTTGCTACAGCAGCAGGGGACACACAGTAAATATGCGATTTAACAGGCGACAAACATCCAGTTAGTTGGCGGCAGCATGCCCTGACACAACCTCCGCGCAGAGATATGACTGGTTCCGAGCAAATCTCGATATCAAATCCCTGACGTTATAACCAACCACGTGATGATAGCCGTGCCATACAGTACCTAAAAATATATTTCCAGACCTGAAAGGATTTTCTTGTGATGGTAGTGGTCACGGCCAGTAGCCACGGCGAGATAACCGCTGCGTGGAGTTTGTCCATGACAATGAAATTATTCGGTCACTCCTGGGAACTGTACCATTGCAAAGGGAGCATCAGGTTTATTCACGGCATCTGCCATGACAAGTGACGATCCGGTTACTTCGCAAAACATGACACCTGTTTGCATAATTCTGCCAAAACTTGCTGCAGCTAAATAACATTATCCATGCATTAAGGACATTCAACTTTGAACATGACTTGTGTGGGCATAATTCGCCAAACAATTAAGTGCACAAAGTATCATCCTGGGCATTCATCTGCACATCAGGCGGATTCAATGTCATTCACCAGTGAAAATTTGGTGGATTAACCCCCGCCGTAAAAGTGGAGTTGAAAACGCAAGAGTAAGGACGTACGTTCTTACGAACGGAGCATGGCGATGCTTAATGCTTCCACTTTGTGAAAGGGGGTTGAATAGTAGGGCATACGGGTAGATTCTCCCATTTTGTATGCACAGTTCAAGTAGGTTTCGAACTCACTTCTACAAAAAAGTACATTAAATACTGAACGTTTCTAGCAACGAGGCAAAAGTTTAACTGCTCAGTAACTAAGCTCTGATTACATGTAATATCAATACCTTAGTTGAAGTATACTAAGGGAAGTAATTCTTATTATCAAATCTAACAGGGCAATTGATTATTCCTTCCCTTCTAAGAGTCATTTATTATCAGCAAACCACTAAACTATTTCAGCGTTGAATTTCAGTTAACTTTTGAGTTCAAATGCGTATGTACTTAAACGATGTGGGCATAACCCTACTTGTTTATCAATTTAATAATGCTGACGTTATTCGATTCTTACATTCTTCTATGCACAATGTCCTCTATGTAGTGACGCAAGGTTTCGTGGTCTCATAAGTGTACCGAGTAACACCTTACCAGACTGCGCGGATGCTGGCTGCATATGGCACAAGACCCATAACCTTACCAGACTGCGCGGATGCTGGCTGCATATGGCACAAGACCCATCACCTTACCAGACTGCGCGGATGCTGGCTGCATATGGCACAAGACCCATCACCTTACCAGACTGCGCGGATGCTGGCTGCATATGGCACAAGACCCATCATCTTACCAGACTGCGCGGATGCTGGCTGCATATGGCACAAGACCCATCACCTTACCAGACTGCGCGGATGCTGGCTGCATATGGCACAAGAGTAACACCTTACCAGACTGCGCGGATGCTGGCTGCATATGGCACAAGACCCATCACCTTACCAGACTGCGCGGATGCTGGCTGCATATGGCACAAGATCCATCACCTTACCAGACTGCGCGGATGCTGGCTGCATATGGCACAAGACCCATCACCTTACCAGACTGCGTGGATGCTGGCTGCATATGGCACAAGACCAATCACCTTACCAGACTGCGCGGATGCTGGCTGCATATGGCACAAGAGTAACACCTTACCAGACTGCGCGGATGCTGGCTGCATATGGCACAAGACCCATCACCTTACCAGACTGCGCGGATGCTGGCTGCATATGGCACAAGACCCATCACCTTACCAGACTGCGCGGATGCTGGCTGCATATGGCACAAGAGTAACACCTTACCAGACTGCGCGGATGCTGGCTGCATATGGCACAAGACCCATCACCTTACCAGACTGCGCGGATGCTGGCTGCATATGGCACAAGACCCATCACCTTACCAGACTGCGCGGATGCTGGCTGCATATGGCACAAGACCCATCACCTTACCAGACTGCGCGGATGCTGGCTGCATATGGCACAAGACCCATCACCTTACCAGACTGCGCGGATGCTGGCTGCATATGGCACAAGACCCATCACCTTACCAAACTGCGCGGATGATGGCTGCATATGGCACAAGACCCATCACCTTACCAGACTGTGCGGATGCTGGCTGCATATGGCACAAGACCCATCACCTTACCAGACTGCGCGGATGCTGGCTGCATATGGCACAAGACCCATCATCTTACCAGACTGCGCGGATGCTGGCTGCATATGGCACAAGACCCATCACCTTACCAGACTGCGCGGATGCTGGCTGCATATGGCACAAGACCCATCACCTTACCAGACTGCGCGGATGCTGGCTGCATATGGCACAAGACCAATCATCTTACCAGACTGCGCGGATGCTGGCTGCATATGGCACAAGACCCATCACCTTACCAGACTGCGCGGATGCTGGCTGCATATGGCACAAGAGTAACACCTTACCAGACTGCGCGGATGCTGGCTGCATATGGCACAAGACCCATCACCTTACCAGACTGCGCGGATGCTGGCTGCATATGGCACAAGATCCATCACCTTACCAGACTGCGCGGATGCTGGCTGCATATGGCACAAGACCCATCACCTTACCAGACTGCGCGGATGCTGGCTGCATATGGCACAAGACCCATCACCTTACCAGACTGCGCGGATGCTGGCTGCATATTGCACAAGACCCATCACCTTACCAGACTGCGCGGATGCTGGCTGCATATGGCACAAGACCCATCACCTTACCAGACTGCGCGGATGCTGGCTGCATATGGCGCAAGAGTAACACCTTACCAGACTGCGCGGATGCTGGCTGCATATGGCACAAGACCCATCACCTTACCAGACTGCGCGGATGCTGGCTGCATATGGCACAAGACCCATCACCTTACCAGACTGCGCGGATGCTGGCTGCATATGGCACAAGACCCATCACCTTACCAGACTGCGCGGATGCTGGCTGCATATGGCACAAGACCCATCACCTTACCAGACTGCGCGGATGCTGGCTGCATATGGCACATTGTTAAACTATGCATCCCATAACTTAAAACAAACAATGTTTCCTTATACAATCCCAATTCACAAAACATTCTGAACACCTAATATTTTATTTATGTCTCAAAGGCAATCTCACTTGATCCATGATTTACAAAACTTTATGTGTATGTATACAATTATATAAATCACAACACAAAAACATTATTACTCATTAAACATTATGTGTAATGTAACAAAATTAAACATGATACAGTTTCATACAATATATTGTTTCTGAGTCAGTAATAGAAGACTTGTTAAATACAAACAACTTAAATGATGGATTAAATCAAATGTGTCTTGTTCTGAGAAAACTGGGCATAATGCATGTGCGTAAAGTGTCGTCCCAGATTAGCCTGTGCAGTCCACACAGGCTAATCAGGGACGACACTTTCCGCTTTAATGGTATTTTTCGTTTAAAGGAAGTCTCTTTTTACGGAAAATCTAGTATAAGCGGAAAGTGTTGTCCCTGATTAGCCTGTGCAGACTTTAGGCACATGCATTATGCCCAATTTTCTCAGAAAAAGACACAGATTATAACCAACCTTCTCACATGCATGCATTGACGCTCAGTATTCATGTATGTAATGAAGTATAGATTATTTGTATTTCGTAAAATATAAGTAATTTTAATTGAATCACAACTTTTACATTTCTTAGAGAAACCATCTTAAAACAACATCAAGAGGCTTGAAAGGCCCAAAGTTGCTCACCTGAGATACAAAGGAACTGATCTGTTCTCTGCAGCCCAAGATATCATTAGAACAAATGTTCTTATCAAGTTTCACAAAGATTGAACATTAAATGTGACTTTTAAGATATTATTAAAACAAATGTTTTGACAAAGTTTCATTAAAACAATAAATGTGTCCTCTACAGTGTTTACAATGTTTTACTATAGCCATTTAAGGAAATGTGCCCTGCCGCTGGCTTCCATGGTTTTCAACCATTCTGAACCATTTAACAAGAGGGCCATGATGGCCCTGAATCGCTCACCTGACTAACCAAATACAATCCCAACCCAGATTTCATCAAGATAAACATTCTGACCAAAATATCATAAAGATTAGATGAAAACAGTGATCTCTATTGTCTACACAAGGTTTTTCTATTATTTGACCTAGTTTTTGATCCCAGATGACCCAAATACAATCCCAACCCAGATTTCATCAAGATAAACATTCTGATCAAATTTTATAAAGATTGGATGAACAATGTGACCTCTATTGTCTACACAAGGTTTTTCTATTATTTGACCTAGTGACCTAGTTTTTGACCCCAGGTGACCCAAATACAATCCCAACCCAGATTTCATCAACATAACATTCTGACAAAATTTCATAAAGATTGGATGAAAACTGTGACCTCTATTGTCTATACAAGGTTTTTCTATTATTTGACCTAGTAACCTAGTTTTTGACCTAGTGACCTAGTTTTTGACCCCAGATGACCCAAATACAATCCCAACCCAGATTTCATCAAGATAAACATTCTGACCACAAATTTCATAAAGATTGGATGAAAACTGTGACCTCTACTGTATACACAAACAAATTGTTGAAGGTTTTTATTATCTGACCTAGTGACCTAGTTTTTGAACTCAGATGACCCAAATACAATCCGAACCCAGATTTCATCAAGATAAACATTCTGACCAAATTTCATAAAGATTGGATGAAAACTGCGACCTCTGTTGTCTACACAAGGTTTTTCTATTATTTGACATAGTTTTTGATCTAGTGACCTAGTTTTTGACGCCAGATGACTCAAATACAATCCCAATCTAGATTTCATCAAGATAAACATTCTGACCAAATTTCATAAAGATTGGATGAAAACTGTGACCTCTACTGTCTACACAAGGTTTTTCTATTATTTGACCTAGTTTTTGATCTAGTGACCTAGTTGTTGACCCCAGATGACCCAAATACAATCACAACCCAGATTATATCAAGATAAACATTCTGACCAAATTTCATAAAGATTGGATGAAAACTGCGACCTCTTTTGTCTACACAAGGTTTTTCTATTATTTGGCCTATTATGTGACCTAGTTTTTGATTTAGTGACCTAGTTTTTGGCCCCAGATGACCCAAATACAAACTCAACCCAGATTTTATAAAGATAAACATTCTGACCAAATTTCATAAAGATTGGATGAAAACTGTGACCTCTACTGTCTACACAAACAAATTGTGACGGACGCACGCACATACGGACGCCGGACATCACACGGTCACATAAGCTCACCATGTCACTTCGTGACAGGTGAGCTAAAAACTAGTCCCAAGATACCATTGGGACGAATCTTCTGACCAAGTTTCATGAAGATCAGACAATAAATGTGACCTCTTGAGTGTTAACAAGGTTTGCCTATAGACATATAAGAAAAAATGCCCCACCCACTGGCAGCCTTGCTTTTTTAAAAGACCAAAACCATTTGCAAGCTCATCCAATATATCATTAGAACAAATATTCTGACCAAGTTTCCTGAAGATTTGACTAAAATTGTGACCTTCAGAGTGTTAACAACTTTTTACTATAGCTATATCTACCATTACAATGTTCAGTATATCCATATAAGGAAAAATGCCCCGCCCCCTGGCTGTCACGTTTTTCAACCAACTAAAACCATTGTACAACTCGTCCAAGATATTACTGGGATAAATTTTTTGACCAAGTTTTATGAAGATCAGACAATAAATTTGGCCTATAGAGCGTTAACAAGGCAGATGTTGACGGGGCATAATCAGGGGGGCCTGCGTATACGGGAGCTTACCGCGTTTAAGTGAGAACGTTGTTGCAAAACTTCAAAGATGGCGTCGTTTTAGTGTTTTTCATGAAGGAGTAGCGGATATTTTCACCCGGTAAGCCAGTTTATATTTGTATTTCTTTTGAATGAATAAGCCCTTTCGGCTCTACGGTGTTTGTGCTCCCCTCGGTTTTTTTGTTTCAATACCGTATACGTCGGAAAAAAAAGTTATTGAAGCAAAACCGTCGACAAATGTGTTGTTTAATTTCTTGACCTTCGAGATGTTGGATGTTCGAATATCATTTTCTCTCACAATAAACAGTATTTGTACATGTTTACAGTAAAATATAACATAAATCACGATTATTTTATTATCTCCACGCGTTTTTATGTCTATTAATTCAGTTTATGCCGAATTATAACGGTTTAACCCCCCTTTTTGGAACTAAACTTCCTTTTAAGCACATTTTGGGACCTGACTTCCAAATGATAAACAGCTCTTTCCTATGTCAGAAGGTTTTATGCGAAATAACTTTCGTGGATGAATTCCGCATTGGTGCGAGTGTTTTGGAAATCATTTTCACTTGAGGAAATCAAGTTATCTTTTTTTTTATTAATTGTTATATTATTAATTTTTATTATTGTATGTTTTATCGCGTACTTAACGCTAACGGGTGAAGGAGCAACCACCAATTTTTTGTCAATTACCTTAAGGAGGATGTATATGTAAGACTGGCCAGTCTTTTTTATGCATGCATATAGAAAGGTGGGTGTCAAATTTCCTATCAAAAGGTCAACTGTCCAAATGAATGACACAAAGTGGTGCTCCTGAAATGAAATACTGGTATTGATATAGGATAGGTGAATACATGTTACTATTTTATATACTTTTAAAGCTACAATGCTTTTTTATCAAAGTATAAGCTGCTTTTTAATCAACAAAGCACATGGTGCATGCGAGTTTTGTGACCACCTACACTACGCGACCCGTGATTTTTGCCACGATTCTCGCATCACCGCAATCGATGCAACGTGACAAATTGCGGTGATTCCGAGCGACAAGAAAATTTGGGTGATGTCTCGGTGACCGTCGCGCGATGTATCTCGCTGTTACGCAATCAGCGCGAATCACCGCGAACCGCCGCGGTTCACCTTTTTAAGAGATTTACATTAAGGGTTACACTACATTACATGTAACATGTATGTATACACTTACATTAAACATTGCAATAATAAAGCTTTTGTTGTTGTTGCATGTAATGGGCGTATTAGCTAAAATACTCCCGTTCCGACATGAACGTGATGAAGTTATGTCGGAAGCTTTAACGGCTCCAAATTAATATAACAGCGCAGAAGAATGATCATGCAATAATTATTTAACATAACATGTAAACATTATTTAACTAATTGCATTAGCAGAATGTTTATTAAAACTGACAATCAATTATATTCCAGGCCCGAATACACTACCACTGTTCAAATTCCATATTGTTCCAATATACATGTAGCGTTGCACAGTGTTTCGTCATTGGTCGGTTATAAATACCTTGTTTCTCTACATGGCATTTGATTTCGACGAAACTAATAATTTGGTAATTTACGAGAAATATGATATAAGTTTTCCATTTAAACTTTGATCTTACCGTGTGTGTTAATTGACGTTATTAATTATGTTAATACTTATTTTTGCATTTCATTAAGAATTAAAAAGTGTAGATCTAGCCCTTTTGTTAACAGTGTTTAGCAAAATATTCGCGCCTTAAGACACGGGAAATTGTTTAAGTAACACTTTCATATAAAGGTTAAATGTAATCGGTAGATTAAATCTAATTATTTGGACTAAAATATGCTATACTTATTTATTTTCAGTTTCAGGCTCCAATGCGGATAACTCAGGATGATAACTCAAGAACGCTTATGCCTAGGATCATGAAACTTCATAGATACATTAATCATGACTCGCAGATAACCCCTATTGATTTTCAGGTCACTAGGTCAAAGGTCAATGCCGATGACCCGAAATAGTAAAATGGTTTCCGGATGATACATTGATCATGACTCGCAGATGACCCCTATTGATTTTCAGGTCACTAGGTCAAAGGTCACGGTGACCCAAAGCAGTAAAATGGTTTCCGGATGATAACTCAAGAACGCTTATGCCTAGGATCATGAAACTTCATAGGTACATTGATCGTGACTCGAAGATGACCCCTATTGATTTTCAGGTCACTAGGTCAAAGGTCAAGGTGGGGTATGACCTGAAATAGTAAAATGGATTCTGGATGATAACTCAAGAACGCTTATGCCTAGGATCATTTAGTGTGTGTAAAATATAAGACATTCGACGGTATTATTAACACAGTGTAATCCTTACCTGTTTATTTTAACACATATGGAATACTTATGTTTGAATATGCATCAAACGGAATACAATGCTTTCTATTTCCAGATATCAAGACGCCAGTTATATATGTCGAGGATGCCAAGATTAAAAAAGACGGCGTAATGAAGTGTGTACCGCTCTAGAAAGGGAAAGGTACATGAAAACCCACCAATCAAACAAAAAAGATTACGTCGAAGTACCACGCCAAACAATCACATGTACGTGCAATATAAGTGTAATGAAAAACAGAAGAGTAAAACCGCTTCAATACTAGTATAAGGTTGCTGTAACCAAATACTGCCATTGTTGCGATTCGGAATACATGAAGCAATTTGGAATACCTGACACCTGCTTAGAAGATGCATATCGGTGGATTTAAAAAAAAAAGAAAACTTAAATATTAATTGTTTATTTAATACAATGACATTTGACACGTTTTACCATAACGATACTGATACATGTATGTGACTTTGATGTGACAAATTTTGGACGACCTTCTTTTAAACCAGTTCTGAGTTGGTCACTATATTATAATCGCAAATGCAATACACGATATGATTTCAGTAGAAGTGATCAATATATACATGTATTTTTTTCTCTCTTATACATATGTGAATACATATTATTTAAGACTGTTGTATTGAGGGAATAAAGTATTGGTTTACATAGAAAGATTATTTTGTTTGTTCCTAACATTGCCTTCTAATCGTAAGTTAATATGTCAAATGCATAATGAATTCATTCCGACCAAATCTTTTTTTATCATGTATGTAAGTGCTGAATACAATTAAAATGTATGCAGAGGCATCTTTGGAAGAAATGACGTAACACAGATAATGGTTTATTTTCATAAAAAAGTGAGAAACTATCATAACATTTAAGGAACAAAACGTGTAATTAAGTAGCACTCATAGCAATTATATGTCAGACTTGTCTATGTAGAAATAATAAAATAAAACAAACAAAAACACATAATACATCAGCTGTACATTTTTTGTTTGGTTCGTTTGTTTTATTTGCTGTTTTAGTCCGGCTCTGTTTAAGGACTCTCTCTTGCATATTCTACATTTAAACTCATGTGGTCCATGAATGGGGAATGGTATCCCAGTCCTCCGCTAAATGTTAAATTCCTAATTACATAATTTTATACTGCAACGAAAGATGCACTTATTATCGCCCTTTAACCCTCGTCATCTGAAAAGACAGTAAAAGAATGGTTAAAGAAAGTTTCATATCAGAATAAGTTCGACACGTCATAAAATACATTTAATTAATAAAATATTACTGAAAAGGCTGATAAACATTCTATTATCTCGTACATCAGCCACCCCACAACCCATCTTCTTTAAAATCGGTGAATTGATTCAGTTGGTCGGCAGGTTTTGTGTACAACATTTTTATAATTCTACAGTAAAATGATTAAGAAAACACTTATATTGCACCACATAAAATGCTATAAAACTATAATATTGAAGTACACATATAAACTTTATTATAGATGGGTAGGTATTTCGTATCAATCTCTTTCACATATGAAAGAGCTGTTGGTCATTTGGAAGTCACGTTATGCTGCTTAAAGTACATTATAGATGCATGACTTAATTTAGATTAAGCAAAATAAAACACTAGGTATTTGCCAAGATCTGAGAGTCAAATATATACGAGAAGCAAGATCGTAATCGTGCGCAGCGAGACTTGCTCATATAGAATTAAACCTCTCATGGCTTTCTTTCGAATTTATTTCATGTGTCCGAACTAATATGCAATACGCCCAGTGTTTTTTTAATATGCGGATTAATGCTCCGTTTTAGATCCATAACTAATGAACGCCTCAATATTTTCAAAAATTAACACCGGATTAATGTTCACCGACATTTTTCATACAGATTTGATATAAATCGGCACACGCGCTGGACATACACCTTAAAAAAAACGCAATACAAATTCCAGTACTTGTGCACTTATAATAATAGATTGTAAACAATGACGGTTGAAATCTGTACGTGGGAATTATTCTGGTTACCAAGAGCGACGTCAACATCATGAAGCCTTTCATTCATAAATGTATATATGTGTTGGGTGTCAAAACCAGCATCATCGGATGTAAAATCTATTTTTGACTTGCATATTATCCGCTGCTGTGTGCACCCGCCAATTAGTTTAAAATGGATTCCGAACCGGTAAGTAGTTAACATAACATCAGGACATAATATCCCTTCCAAAAAGGGCGCTATGCTGCTTAATAGTACATGTATATTGCAACAAGAGGGCCAAGATGGCCCTAGTTCGCTCACCTGAGAGGAGTCGGTTCATTCAATCTTTACTAAATGTCAAACTTGACCTAGATATTGTTCAGACAAACATCCTGGTCAAGTTTCATCATTATTTCATCTGCGAGTCAGGATCAAGGTATCTATGAAGTTTCATTATCCTAGGCGTAAGCATTCTTGAGTTATCATCCGGAAACCATTTTTCTATGTTGAGTCACCGTCACCTTGACAGCCATTGTGTGAAAACGTTTTTTGGCACTGTGACCTTGACCTTTGACCTAGTGACCTGATAATCAATAGGGGTCATCTGCGAGTCATGATCAATATACCTATGAAGTTTCATGAACCTAGGCATAAGCGTTCTTGAGTTATCATCCAGAAACCATTTTACTATTTCAGGTCACCGTGACCTTGACCTTTGACCTAGTGACCTGAAAATCAATAGGGGTCATCTGCGAGTCATGATCATTGTACCTATGAAGTTTCATGATCCTATGCATAAGCATTCTTTAGTTATCATCTGGAAACCATTTTACTATTTCGGGTCACCCTGACCTTGACCTTTGACCTAGTGACCTGAAAACAATAGGGGTCATCTACGAGTCATGATCAATGTACCTATGAAGTTTCATGATCCTAGGCCTAAGCGTTCTTGAGTTATCATCCGGAAACCATTTTACTATTTCGGGTCATCGGCATTGACCTTTGACCTAGTGACCTGAAAATCAAAAGGGGTTATCTGCGAGTCATGATTAATGTATTTATGAAGTTTCATGATCCTAGGCATAAGCGTTCTTGAGTTATCATCCTGAAACCATTTTACTGCTTTGGGTCACCGTGACCTTGACCTTTGACCTAGTGACCTGAAAATCAATAGGGGTCATCTGCGAGTCATGATCAATGTATCTATGAAGTTTCATGATCCTAGGCATAAGTGTTCTTGAGTTATCATCCGGAAACCATTTTACTATTTCGGGTCATCATGACCTTGACCTTTGACCTAGTGACCTGAAAATCAATAGGGGTCATCTGCGAGTCATGATCAATGTACCAATGAAGTTTCATGATCCTTGGCATAAGCGCTCTTGAGTTATCATCCGGAAACCATCTGGTGGACGGACGGACCGACATGAGCAAAACAATATACCCCCTCTTCTTCGAAAGGGGGGGGGGGGCATAATGAAAAAACTGCCCCCCCTCCCAGCAGCCATGTTATTCAACTGACCGGAACCATTTTTGAACTCAACTCTCGTATCAAGGAAACAAATGTTCTGAGCAAATTTCATGAAAATTGGGCCAAAAATGTGACTTCTACTGTGTTCACATGTTTTCAATATATACATATAGAGAAAAATGCCCCGCCCACTGGTGACCATGATTTTCACCGATCCCGACCGTTTTAAAACTCGTCCGAGATATCAATAAAACCAGTGTTTTGACCAACTTTCATGATGATTGGGCAAAAATTGTGACTTCTAGAGTGTTTACACGGTTTCTCTATAGCCCAATAGGTAAAACTGCCACTATATACATATTGAGAAAAATGCCCCGCCCACTGGCGGCCATGTTTTTTCATCGATCTCAACCATTTTCGAACTCGTCCGAGACATCAATCGAACCAATATTTTGACCAACTTTCATGATGATTGGGCAAAAATTGTGACTTCTAGAGTGTTTACAAGGTTTCTCTATAGCCAAATAAGGAAAACTGCCCCGCCCACTGGCGGCCATGTTTTTCAACGGATCGGAACCACTTTTGAACTCAACCAAGATATCATTAAGACAAACATTTTGACAAAGTAACATGAAGATTGGGCATGAAATGTGACTTCTTCAGTGTTTACAAGGTTTTTCTTTTTTTTGACCTAGTGACCTAGTTTTTGACCCGGCACAACCCATTTTCGAACTCGGCCGAGATTTCATTGGGACAAAGCTTCTGACCAAGTTTCATGAAGATGGGACAAGAAATGTGGCCTATAGAGTGTTTACGAGCAAATGTTTACGGACGGACGTACATACGACGGACAAAGACCAGTCACAAAAGCTCACCTGAGCAATCAGGTGAGCTAAAAGCGTGAAGCTCCCCACGTATTATGTCGCAGTTTATAACAATACAAGTTATGTTTCATCTTTTGTAATGTAGCTTGAGGTTTCGTATCTTTGAAAAGTATGAAAGAGGTATACATTTAAACAGAGGAAACGTTCTTTAAAACATTCATATCAATGGTAAATTCAATCACGACAGAAAGTTTGTGTATTTGGAAGTCATGTCCCAAAATGCGCTTAAAAGGAAGTCAGTTCCAAAAAGAGGGGTTAAACCAATAGTTTTTGGCAATAAATTAGTTATAATAGATAAAACGGCGTCGGGAAAATTAAATTATCATGGTTTTAGTTATATTTTACCGTACACGTGCATCAATACTGTGTATTATAAGAGAAAATGATATTTGCACATCCCATTTCTCGAACGTCACGTCAGGAGACAACAGATTTGTGAACGGTTTTCCTTCAATAACTTTTTTATTCTTATGTCTACGATCTTGAAACAAAAAACCGAGGGAAGCACAAACACCGGAGAGCCGAAAGGGCGTATTCATTCAAAAGAAATATAAACTGGCTTACCGGGTGAAAATATCCGCTACTCCTTCACAAAAAACACTAAAACGACGCCATCTTTGAAGTTTTGCAACAACTTTCTCACTGAAACGCGGTAAGCTCCCGTATACGCAGGCCCCCCTGATAATGGACGACGGACAAAAGGTGATTTAAAAAGCTCACAATTGAGCACGTTATGCTCAGGTGTGCTAAAAAATTGATACATTTTTTTTCCAAATTCAGCCAAACAAAAAACAAAGCATTAAAACTTTTAAAATACACAGGGTTAAGAAGTCAATTCAATCAACAACTATCTATTTATGAGACAAAGGACATTGCACTTGTCTTAAAGACTTTACATTAATGAATATTTATTAACAATAAATGACATAAAAAGCCATATGAATATTAAGTATATATTTTGAAAGAAAAATACAGCTAAGAAATATGTAACAAATAATAAAAGTTAAATAGACATATTAAAGACTAGATCAAACAACTTTTTTTCCATGTTTGGAATTTTTTTTTGCTATTTTTTCCATGTAAAACTGAAGAGATTTACAGTAGCAGTACTGGTATGTAAGTTTCAAAGTATCAAAAATGCATGGTTCTTTAAAATCATACTCGGTATAATCAAAATGCAGCTATTTAAATATAGGTTTTAATACAGCAACAGTTATAGGTACATGTAGCAAAATACTGCAAAATGAACATAACCATGTACAGTACTATGTTTAAAATCATGGAGCATAAGAAAATAGTGTAAATCTTAAAGAACAAAGCTTTAATTGCTATACAAAATATTTTCAAAACTTGAAATGTCTCACAGACACTGATGCTCCTACAACATACACATTTGAACCACGTTCTGAGAAAACTGGGCTTAATGCATGTGCGTAAAGTGTCATCCCAGATTAGCTTGTGTAGTCTGCATAGGCTAATCGGGGATGACACTTGTCGCTTTTATGGTATTTTTAGTTTCAAGGATGTCCCTCCTTAACGAAAATCAAGTTGAGGCGGAGTCGTCCCTGATTAGCCTGTGCAGACTACACAGGCTAATCTGGGATGACATTTTACGCACATGCATTAAGCCCAGTTTTCTCAGAACAAGGTCCATTCGGACACATACAAATCCACTATTTATTCAAAAGCAGCCAAAATGGCAAAGGGTCAGAACTGGTTGAATAAAAAAAATCCTTACATAACGATAATCTAAACATTCAGCTGTGAAAGTTAAAGCATTGTTAGAGGAGTTGAACACACACACGTTTGTAACTATATATTATATTCTGTCTTGGGAATACAGGCAAGGGGACATATTTCTGCAAAAACTCCTTGCAGAAAAAATTCATTTTTTCACAATCATCTACCATTAAGGTAATTTAACTTTGAAAGCCTAAGCATGAAATGCCCAGTAGCTAAAGAGGAGCTCAAAACAGACTATTTTGTTGCAGCCTGAATTCCCTTCTACACCATCATCTATAGGTTCAGTTTATAACACTGATACCAATTTTTAGAAGATCCACCAAGTCTCCAAAGAGAGTTAAAAACATTTTGGGGCTCCATATTCCATAGTGGAAAAAAAAAGGAAAAAGAGCCATAAATATGTCCTAAATAATTCAAGCCAAAATTCCTTTCCTTCAGATAATCTAAACATTCAGGTCATTTAACTGTGTAAGTTCAACCGAGTACGAAGATATAGAGAATAACTGCCTGATCTTTTTGTAATATATATCAGGCAAGGCTTAGAAAAATATACCGGCGAGGCCTGCTGAGCCGTTATTTTATTCGTTCTGAGCCTTATATATTACAAAAAGATCAGGCAGTAATCTGTTTTTCTGTTACTAATACCTCTATGCCCCCAATTATAATGAAATAATGAACAAATCGCTAAAAAGCTGCAGTATTAGCGGGAAAGAATATGACTTTTGTCGTGTTAATAATGATGTCATGAGCATGCACGCTTAATATTTGTAAACAAGATAATGTGTTCTTTAAAGCTTATTACTTCCCTTGGATTTGTATTTTTTGACCTTAGACCTTAAAGGATGACCTTGACCTTTTACCACGATGTGTTTGTCAGAAACACAATGCTGCCTACTGTGCCGCTTTGATTTATTAAACAAAAATATATAATTTGGCAGGTCAGACAATTATGCCCATTTAAAGCTTATTGCTTCCCTTGGATTTGTTTTTTCAACCCCGTGACCTAGTTTTTGTCCTGGCATAACCCATATTCGAACTTGACCTTGATATTGTCTAGATACAACTTCTGACCAAGTTTCGTAAGGATCGGATGAAAACTATTTGAATTAGAGAGCGGACACGAAAAGTGTGACAGACAGACTGACGGACAGTGCGAAAACTATATACCCCCTTTTCTTTGAAAGGGGGCATAAAAATGTTTTTTGGTGTTTGTTTTGCATTATGTGTTTAAAATAAAATATATTCCATCTTGGTATCAAATTGTTTGTTTTGTTGAATCTGATTTGATTTCACTTAAAATGATTACTTTATAGTTGATTCCGAGTAATATGACCATCCTCCACACATGACTGATAAAAGAACTTCCCTTTGACCATGATATAAAAAATATATCAGGCAACATAGTAACAGGCAGATATCAATAAGGTGGTATGATAAATGTACAGAGGCAAGCACAGATGGACAAGTGCAGTGCTTGATTCCTGCCACTTCAAGGGGGTAATACAAATATTTCAGGCCTTATTAAAACTATGGGGACAGGAACACAGCAACTAATAATTCCATACACATACACATGTAATACAATATAACAATATTTTGCCATAATTTTTATAAACATATAAAGTGTTGAGTCTACCCCAATGCTGACTTAAAATGAAAAGCCTGCCTGCACCTGCAGACACAAAGGCTGACAATAAATGTGAACAGTCCACAAGAAACTAGCATGTAAATTGTAATCTGACTGTTTTACCAAGTGTCATGCAAGTCTTACAGTTTTATCACATTTCTTTCATGTCTGAACTTTTTACTATATGTTTGACAAGGTTTCAACCTATACTGTTAGTAAAAGCCATAACAACTTCTTTACCGCTAAATACATGTACATTAAAGGCGACTCTTTGACAGCTAAGGATTCCGGACAGGTTCCGTTATGTTACATAGAATGATGAACCACATTTTATGTTTGTAAAACTTGCTACATGTAATTGGGTAACTATACCCCGGTATACTTAATAATATCATTATCATATGGTATGATTGTAAGATAATGCTGAACTTCTGACTAATCATCTAATGCGTACAAACAATTACATCACTTGAACCAGGGCTTTTTTCCCCTTCTTAGAAAATGGCTGTTTTTTCACAAAGTTGAGAAGTTTGCAACTCCAATTTTCACAAAAATAAGAAGTTCACCACTCAAATGCTCACACTTTTTTAAAGTTTGTGACTCTTTTTTTCACAATTTTGAACAGTTTGCCGCTCATTTTTTCACAAAATGAAGGGGCAAAGGCAACTTCACAAAGGTACGAAAATACATCCTGCTTGAAGTCTATATTGCACTTGGAATACTTCTTATTAGAAACCATGTTAATAAAGGATACTAAACACTAATAACATATTTTCAAAAGATTTAGGTTCACAAAAGGTAAAGGATGCTGCTGTATAGGGGCACGGTGAAATTCCAAATACAAATGTAAATTGCTTAATCCAAGTCCATTACTTGCAATTGAGGTTTTAAAGAATTAGCATTTGTCATGTTGACCCATCGGTAGGGCAGCAGGGAGGGAGCCAAACGCAGCAGGATGCAGCACCCAAATATTTCGCATTAGATCCTTTTTTATCACTGGATTTCCAACAAGTATTCTTTCATTGCATTTGGCAACGGCAGCTCACCAACAGATGGAAACAGTTTGCGACCAAGGGCCTTATAAATGGAAACACGTGACATTTGCTTTAAACTTCGAGGATTCTCTGCCATCTTATTTAACACTTTCATCAGATCGTTCTCAGTGTTACCAATAGGTGAAGCCCGTGCCACCATGCATGCAGAACCCAGACAGTCATAGAGGTATTTATGTTCCATTGTGTTGTAGAAGAGGTTTAACAAAAACTCTGCCTGTCCTGTTTCAAATATGGCTCTCAGTTTATGGGATTCATGAAGTATTTTCACCTCCTGGATGTACAAACTGACAGCCTGGGTACCGTGCTTTTTCAGGTAAATGGAGCTCTGGGAATGACAGATGACTGGTTCTGGGGGGTAAGGCTCAAGGTCAGGGTCTGCACCCCACTGTAGCAGCGTCTTCAACCATGTGTGTATCATCTCAAAGTCTTCCATATCGTTTGTAAACAACAGCAGTCGCACAAACTCGATCAATGAGTTCCCTCCTCCACCAGCCAAGTGGGTACTTTTCTTGGTTGTGGTGTAGTTGGGATTTAAGCCATACCGCAGAAATATAACTAGTATTTCGTTCACAAGTCTGGCATATTTCTTTCTGAGATCTATGTCAGTCTGCACCACTGGTTGATGGGATCGAGAACCATGGTGACCCTTGAAGATTTTCTTGGCAAGTTCAGCAAGTAGTGAACAACAAGTCTTTTGATCTTCTGAAATAAAATTGCACTTGGCACCAGTTTTCAACAATAAGTCAACAGCGTCAATGATGCTATTACTTTCTTGGACTAAATCAACCACCTCTGTGTTCAAAAACGTTTGAATCAAAAGAATCAAAGGGGTATGTCCTATTGAACACTGTGTATTCACATCAGCACCATTTTCAACCAGAACCTGCATAGCCCTGGCAAGGGACTTGAAGTCATTTCTGTAGATATACTTGGAATTGATCGAGCCCTGGACACATTCAAACTTATCATTGGGTCTGCTCGCTTTCATTGTCACATGAAGAAGCTTGTTTAAAGGCTGTAAATGCAAGGCATCATAAATATGTGGATCAGCATTGAAACTAAGTAGCAGTTTGAGTGTCTGAATTACTTGCTCCTGGTAATTAGGCTGAATCTGCCATCTTGGCATCACACGATGCTCTTGGTGGTAGTAATTTCCGCCTATGTAGGAAACATGAGTAACCAGCAAGTGTAAGGCCGTCTCTCCACGAAGATTGATAGTGTTTACCAGCTGCTCAATGCCTGTTGTCAGAAGGTACTTTGTTGTGTCATATATTGCAAAGATTCCATCTATATCATTACGGTACAATCGATGCAAGGCCGTGTCCCCATTCCTTGCCACCTTGTTGACATTTGCGCCATTCTCAATGAGCACCTTGGAACACTTCCTTCCCCAAACCACAGCTTCCAGCAATGGAACATCTCCACATTTATTTACATGGTCTATGTACTCAGGATAACGTTTAATGAAGAAATCAATACATTTGGCTGCACCCCGCTGAGACGCAAAATGAAGGAATTTAGGTAGGTTAAATTTTCGACCACCCATCACCTGCATTTCATCAATCATCCATTGCACGCAATCCACATGGTCACCAACTATAGCCCATTCAACTGGCAGAAGCCTTTCTTCCTCGCACTTGAAAACATCTTTAAACATGAAACCCATTCTTCGATAATTAGCCACAGGTTCATGTAAATCTGGATAGCATAATCCTGCCCGTTTGTACAAATGAAACGGCCTTCTGTTTACTATCGACTTAAGGACTTCTATATGTCCAACAGTGGCAGCTAAATGTGCTGGAGAGTTGCATCTGACTTGCGTATAGTGGGGCAGCTTTTTCAACAGAATATCCACTAGATGACTTTGGTTTAAAACAATACAATGCTGCAGAATGTCAAAACCATGCATCTCGTCTTTGATTTCAGAGACATTTTCATGAAAGTTTAACTGGAGTATGTCTCTGGATACCCTGTCGAGATCAATGTTACCTTCCCCACGTCTATGCTTGTAAAGTTGCTGTATAATATCATTCACCTTTGCACTTGTGTCTTCAGTTGCAGGATAAGTATGAACCAACATCAGCCATCTCATAGGCCAGAACCCAAACACATAGTCAAAGGCATACTGGATATAGCTGTAGCCAAAACGAATGAAGCTTAACATCTTCAGTCAGGCCCTCTGCCAGGATTCATGGGTTAGACCTGAAAAATAATACATACTCATATAGAAAAGAAATCAGCTGTGCTCTCTGAAAAGGGGGTTAAATGCGTAGTGTCATCACAGATAAGCCTGTGCAGTCTGCACAGGCTAATCAGGGACAACACGTTCCGCCCAAACTGGATTTTGGTAAGAAGAGACTTTCTTTAAATGAAAAATACAATAAAAGCAGAAAGTGTCATCCCTGATTAGCCTTAAAGGGACATCTTCACAGATTTTGGCATCTATTGAAGTTTGTCATACTACTAAGATTTCTATGGCATTTATTTTACAACTGTCAGATAACATTGTGCTAGTGCCGGGTAGCGGTCAGTGGGCATGCGCATAGAGATAAACATGAAGACATGTGTTCGACATACATTTGTATATTACATCCTCCACTCTTTAAAGAAGAAAATTTATACATAGCATAATTAAATTCAATATGTATTTAAAGACCATGATTCTTTCGTTAACTTGATATATTTAAATTAATTGAGTATTTGTATTTTTAATACTGATTTTTATGCCCCCCCCAAGAAGGGCATATAGTAATCAGACTGTCCGTACGTCACAGTTTGCGTTTAGGTTCGAAAAATGCTCATAACTTCTCTACCTCTTCAGATAGCAACTTGATATTTGGCATGCATGTGTATCTCATGAAGCTGCACATTTTGAGTGGTGAAAAGTCAATGTCAAGGTCATCCTTCAAGGTCAAAGGTAAAAAAAAAAACAAATCCAAGGGAAGTAATAAGCTTTAAAGGGAGATACTTATCTGTACCTGCCAAATGATTTTTTTTTTTAAATCAAAGCGGCACAGTAGGGGGCATTGTGATTCTGACAAACACATCTCTTGTTGTTTTGAATATGATAGTAATCATTCATCTTTGTTTTAAGCTGTATCTGAAAGTTATAAACTATATTTATTTACAGCTATATACATATCCATTGATCACCACTGTACAGTTTGTTTGGCTTCACAACTCTTCCTGATCATGTCTGATAAGGGCCATTTATTGGGGATGCTGATCTGTTAATCTCTTGATCAAAGTCGTTTCTGTGGGGAGTGTTATTTGGGGTTACCGGTACTTGTGGGAAAGTCTGTGCTAAGATGTTAGGCTCAACATCAGTAATTTCCTGGAAGCTCTATTTTGTTTTGCGTAACAGCCTACGATTACGACGATAAATTCTGCCGCTTCACGTTTGTACTTGGTACAATCTTTCACCATGACTTTGGCTGGTAACCATATTTTGCCATGCTGCATTCAAACATTTTCATTGACTCCAAGCAGGAGTTGAAGAATTTTTTGACAATCCACTCGCCCTGCATTAAAAAAATAGATATCTATATTTATAGTTATGATCAACCAGAACCTTCTAAACCTACTTAACATAGTGACACTAAACTGCAAACAAATTATCTACATTATCTGATGGATTATATTTGACGACCTTTCTAATTCTTTCTGTTCCCTGTCGCCACCACCTTGCAGATATTTTAAAATAGAACCCTTTTCCATTTTAATATTTCAGACGAACTTTTACTGAAAGACACGCTTGATTGACAAACGGTTACAATATGGTAAATTTTGCCTAAGGCTTCTGATCACGAAATTCGGAATTATTCTGTTTATTAATAATTATTTTTTCTGTTTATTTTTAATTAAATATAAGAATTATTATAATTAACCAGTGATGTATTATTGTTTTATTGATATTTACATTAAAATTCACGGAATGACCAATATATTTAACAGTTTTATTCACTTTTAATCGATTAGCTAAGAGCACTGACGAAGACAAAAAGAGCGCAGCCGATTTTGAGAATTATTTTTACTGTGCCAGTGACGTCATTTTTAATTGTCAGAACGAAAGTGCAGTTTCTTTGTTCATGTACTTAACGTATTTTTTGTTCGTTCGAAAAATTGTTCGCAATTTGTATCGATGTCGCAATTTGTATCGATGTAGAAGGAGTTCTGGAACTGAATTTATATTTCTCAACTTGAAAAACAGCACTCGCCCGGTCGGTCGAGTATTTAACAAATTTTACTCGCCCGACCGTCAACTTCACTCGCATATGCGAGCCGTCGTGTGGATTCTTCAACCCCTGCCAAGTTTTGGTAGTGTTTTTGTTGACCTATCAAAATACTGCTTTTGTTTATCTTTCTCTCTCTGTTTTGAATATTGAATAAAATTATGTTTTGTTTTAACTGTTTGGGGACGCAGATGTTTTTGGGTAACCGGTATTACAGATTTGGTGCGTCTGCCCATAAGCAATTGTGCAGGGGTGTAGCCAGACTTAAGTGGCGTGTTTCTGTATTCAAGAATGCACAAATAAGGATCTTGTCCGCTTTAGTTGGCTTTTTGCAGCAAACGTTTTGCTGTTTTCACAGCATTTTCTGCTAGGCAATTTTACTGTAGATGTAGTGGACTGGAAAATTCTTGCCTAAAATTCCACTCATTTGCAAAGTTTTTAATTCCATCTGATGTGTATTGACCAGCATTGTCGGACATAAATCTGTCTGGTATACCCTGTCTAGCAAAGTGACATTTGAGTTTTCGTACGACTATTGTACTTTTCATGTCAGGTAAATAGTCAATTTCGAAAATAATTGCTGTATGTGTTGACAGTAATCAGGTAGTCTTTATTGTTAAGCGTGAATACACATTTTGCCATGGTCGCTGTGGTACATGTACCTCATGGGAGATCAGTGTTGTTTTTTTAAATTTGGCTGGCTCTATTTCAGACAAATACTATAATTTAGTCTTTTAACTGTTTTGCCATTCCGGGCTAGAACAATGCTCCATTTGCCCTGAGTATTGTTTTCTCGATACCCATGTGGCTATTGTGAACTGATTGCATCATTTCCTGTCTGACCGGTCCTAGTATAATTATTATTATTTGACCTCTTAAAATCAAGTCATCAGCATGCCACAGGATCCATCCTCCCTGTGGTTCGTGTATTCTACAATTGACCTATTACACTGTGACCTTGTTTCTGGCCATCCGTCCAAGAGAGTTGCTTTTAGCGTTTGCATCTGAGGGTCATATCATAGAAGTTGAATTCGTCAGTCAGTAACATTAATTGTTTGCATTACAGTTTGTATGTGCAAGTCAAGGCCATCTGATTCAAATGAATCTGTGACTGGTTGTCTGGAAAGTAGATCTTCTTTCTCGCTAACGTGTTTACATAAAAAAATTGAAGAAAGGAAAAAAAGAAACCATCAAATGGGCTGGAACCCCTGACCCCTGAGTTAAAGTCCAACACTTAGACCTTTTGGCCATCCTTGCTCATACAATGAATGATGTATCTTCTACTTTATATAAATATAAAGTACAAATTCTCATATTTTCTCAAAATATAACGACAGCAACAAAACTCTCCAAATTATTCAATTGTTTTGCGTTGCAAAGCTGTATAATTTTAAGATTTTTAAATTTTCAAAAGATGCATATTATGGTTAATTTTGAGCATGGTATATGTTCCCTATTATCTTTTCCTCACAAAAAATATCATGACTACAATGAAAATTTGCAAATCTGTAAAAAAATTTGTTTAATTTACCAAAACCTGAAAAGGTCCCTTTCAGGACTGCACAGGCAAATCTGGGACAATTCTTTACGCACATACATTAAACCCCCTTTTCACAGAGCACTGCTAAAATGCATTAAAAACGCAATGAAAATGTATGATGTAATGAACCACAGTACACTCCACGCGTTTTCCCCAAAAAACCTCACTCCGCGTTTTTTCCCTGCTAGCGAGTGTTTACGCAGAGTTAGAAAGCGAGGTAAAACACGGCGTTCCGCAGAGTTCGCTAATACCAGTGGCGTGTATTACTTTAGCCTAGTCGGTAAATGCAGACAATTTCCGTTCTTATCAGCGTCCGCAGCGCAACACTGCGTTAGCAGTGTGCTACTGGGCATGCCAAAAAATAAAAACATTGTTATTAAAAATTGTTTAAATACTGTATAAAAATAAAATAATTATTTAACAGTAATAGAAAATTAATACATATAAAAATTATGTTTTTTAATTCACAGGTAGGTCTACAATATGAATGAATATACGACATGTCAAGCGTTTTGACAAATTAATTTTTAAATAATAACACATATAACACAAGGATAAATGTTCCGTAAAATTTCCAAATGAGAATAAAAATAAGTAATCTGAAAAACACTACGATTTTTCAATGATAACACGACGTTTACAAATGCTTCCAATATACAGTAATCATGTATATTTCCCGACAAAAGCGCGCGAAAATTATGCTGCAATGTACAAGGTCAAGGTATACTCCTGCAAAGCGTGCGTGTATTGATTTTTGATACAAACTTTGTAGCGCAGAGAACACTTAATTCTGTTGATTTAGGTTAAAAGTTTCTTTGGTATTTTTTAACAAAATTATATTGCGAATAAGTCGATATTTCCTCCAAAATAATTTCAAATTGAACATGCCGAATCTTTATCGTTACGGTATTTTAGTGGAGTAATTATTTTAACAGTAATTGTACTGTAAACTGATTAAAGGAGACATCTGGGCGGAACTGGATTAAGTGTTTGACGTTATGAAAACACGCAAAGCTTGTCTACTGACGTATTGTGTAGACTGCTGTCTGCGGTGTTTTGACAAAAGGGATTAACATGTGTGAATGTCACTTTGCAGATTTGGTCCATAATTACTGGTAAGCATTGTTTTGAATGTCGACGCAATTAGAATACAACTGTTAATATTTAATGCAACTATCAACTCAAAAGTTACCACCTTCTTTTTGCAATCAATGGAATAACATACCTACAAAGAGAAAATAAATGCATAAGTGAGCACAGAATCTACTTCCGACAATTAAAACCATTCCTTATGCATTCGTTGAACATGTTTACTTGAGTAAGTTATGCCTTCAGACAGGAAGCGGTTTTCCTTTGATAACGTCAAACTATCAATTCACACAGATTTGCGAGACTTTTAGGGTCCTTGGTCATTTTTTTACATGTTCAGTATAGAAAAAACACCTGCTTGCATGAAAACTTTGGATTAAATTATCAAAATAAAATCAATGTTGCAAACTGTGATTTTATTAATTGGTAAGTATCAGTTTAAAGACGACGTTTTATTTGTGGTAAATCAACGATTTTCTATACAACTATTTCTACAACCACGTTGGGATCGATCTATCTTAATTGTTTTTGTTTTTTTTAATGGTATAATATATATATTTATATATATAAATAAATATATATATATGTACATGTAATAAATGTAATTTTATTTGAAAATCAGGAAGTCAAACAAAGTTAAATTGATTGTTATCTCATAAAACACAGAGTTTCCCCGCGTTGCCAATGCCCAGGACCGCCACGTCGGCTTATCAATTTTGCCGATCGTTCAACGCGGCGTCCAAAATCATGCAAACACAGCGCATCGTGAAATTTTCTTAATCTCCCTCGGCTTTACTGCACACGGCATATGAAGGAAAATTGGGGAAAACGCGTGGAGTGTACTGTATCTGTATCACACTGAGTAATAACAGCTTATATTGAACTGAAAGCAAATAATAAAACTATCAAATAATAGATATAAATGACGTTAATCTGAACATACAAAAATTAAATGAAATTTTTTCACCAATTAACAGTGCAATGGTAACCATTGCAAACTAACTTAAGCTAACGGTAATTACTAACTGTATCCGAAATTTGCGGACCGAATACTATGTCAGTTCTTCTTTTTCACTTTGCAGTTAAACGATTGACTTTAAACTTAATACGTTTTTGCTATAATGATTTACAATTATAATTTCAACATAAAAACATGATTAATAACGAATTGGCAAACATATAATAACTAAAATAAATGATATTTGATAACTTACTAATACCGACTTTATCAAATTAGGCCATTATTTACATCCGGTAAAAAGGTTACACCACGTTAAATGTTAAAGGGACTGTCAACCACAACAACGAAGAAAAGAAAAGTTGTAAAATACCATATTGATTTACAATTAATATGATTATAGGTGCTACCTAATTTACGGGCAAAAGCTTTTTTGATAACCATGTATTTTTAATAAATAATATTTTTCATTATTGTGTTCAAAATAGTATTATTGTTTCAAAAATAATGTAATGCATCCAAAAAATTCAATCTTCAAACGAGTAACATGTTCCTAGCTTTAAGATCTAGCATCTTATAATTGTGTGTGTTTTCTAGCCGCACCCGTTTTAGGCCTAAACTTTATATAGTGATATGTAACCTTTCTGAATAGCGGCCAAGTGCGAGCAGACGAGGTGTAAATACGTTGAAAATAAGATAAAAGACTAAAAAGTTAAATCGGAATATCATTACATGTTGTGAATAAATGTATTTCTGATGGATAACAACAACAACTTACCAGAATATTGCTCATGACCCCACGTAAAACTGCTATCTGAGAGCGAATGGAAAATGCGTCACGAATTCTGACAGTAGGGTGTCGTTATTGAAATACCGCGAGAATACTGCGAGAATATAGATGCCAACTATAATGTGTAAAACAAATAATTTTTTTGACAAGCGTTTTTGATTTGTCAGGATAATAATACGGGCAAAAGCCCGCGAAGCGGGCGTTGACCGTTCATGCATATGGAAATTTAGACCATAAAATTACATATGAATACCATATAGGGATGCGTCTCAAAAAAATTTGCCACGCGACATATATTTTCGCGATGCTATTTATGACCTTGAACAAGTAAAAAACACTTTGACAGATGCTAAATCACATGTAAATACATACCTCAGGAAAATTTTTATCAATGACATCATAATTGTGTAGCGAATTGCACTTAATATTCTCGCATTATTTGTTTTTCTTCGCAAACGTTCCAGAATTAAGTAATTACTCAATTATCTCCCCTGAATGCTCTTCTTCAGTGGGTAAAGCCGAAGACTGGTTCACTACATATAGTGACAGTCTTTACCAAACACAATTTACGTGAAAATAACCCGTCTTAAATATATTGCCGAATCTCAGATTTCTGTCGAATTTATTTGCTTTGATCTTTTCGATATCTTATTGTTATTAATATGATTATAGGTGCTACCTAATTTACGGGCAAAAGCTTAATTATTTTAAAGCTATTTAAAAATTACAGTGTGATTGTAATAACATTAAAAATTGTACTCACAACTCATCTTGTAGGCTGCGCATGAAAACTGGTTGTGAGCCCTGGTCTATGGTGAGGCTGAAATTGGAAACACACAAATTAGAACATTAAGGATAATACAAAAGTTTGGTTCAATAAAAAATAAATAGTAAGACGTTTTCAAGTATTATAAAAGAACAATAGAATAGTCAAACACTTGTTATTAAATTTTTTGAAAAACATTTTTTAACTAGAAATGGCGCGGCAGAGGCCGACGCGTATCCCCACGCCGAATGTTTGACCTAGGTGTGCCCCAGGGTTGGTAATGGGGCCATGCATAGCTGAGATTGACCGTATTGTCATAAGAGAAGTTCATCATCAATTAGAAGTGAATTGGTGTAGAAATGAAGAAGTTATAGTAAAAGGCAATTTTGGGTGGGTGTGACATATGTGGGCAGGGCGCCCCAGGGTTGGTAATGGGGCCATGCATAGTTGAGATTGACCGTATTGTCATAAGAGAGGTTCAGTATCAATTTGAAGTGAATCGGTGTAGAAATGAAGAAATTATAGTAAAAGGCAATTTTGGGTGGGTGTGGTCTATGTGGGCGGGGCGCCCCAGGGTTGGTAATGGGGCCATGCATAGTTGAGATTGACTGTATTGTCATAAGAGAAGTTCAATATCAATTTGAAGTGAATCGGTGTAGAAATGAAGAAATTATAGTAAAGGCAATTTTGGGTGGGTGTGGTCTATGTGGGCGGGGCCCCAGGGTTGGTTATGGGGCCATGCATAGTTGAGATTGACCCTAATGTCATAAGAGAAGTTCAGTATCAATTTGAAGTGAATCCGTGTAGAAATGAAAAAATTATAGTAAATGGAATTTTTTGGTGGGTGTGGCCTATGTGGGCGGGCGCCCCAGGGTTGGGATTGGAGCCATGCATAGTTGAGATTGACCCTAATGTCATAACAAAAGTTCAGTATCAATTTGAAGTGAATCCGTGTAGAAATGAAAAAATTATAGTAAATGGAAATTTTTGGTGGGTGTGGCCTATGTGGGCGGGGCGCCCCAGGGTTGGGAATGGGGCCATGCATGGTTGAGATTGACCGTATTGTCATAGGTGAGGTCCAGTATCAATTTGAAGTGAATCGGTGTAGAAATAAAGAAGTAAATGTTAAATAACCTAAAAAAATGAGTGATAATTTCTGACGCGGCCCCACCCCAACCCCTATAACTTTTGACCCAGGGGTCAGATCAAAATTCCAAATAGTGCAGGGTCGCACATACGCTCATAGCTACCATGTGTGTAAATTTCAAGGTTCTAGTGCTTTTAGTGTAGGAGGAGATAGTGGCCAGGACGGACGGACAGACGGACGGACGGACGGCGGAGATCACCACAATATCCCCACCTTTTTTTCAAAAAGCGTGGGGATAATAAGTTTTGAACCTACCTTTGATTGGTTCTGTTTTAGTCATCTGGTACTTTTTTACTGTTGAGAGCATCCTGTTTCCATGTTGGTCTTGGTGAGTATTTGTGTTTTATTTGTTTTGGTTAGTGACTGACATGTCACCCACCAGCATTAATTTCGCATGGGCATAATTTTGATACTTGATTAATACTTTTAATGTATTTTGGTTATCATTAAAAATAAGATAATGCATAGGAAAAGTATATATGTGTGTACAGTTAGAGTTTGTTGTTGGAATATTATTTGATTGTTATGTTTTAATTGGATCCGGTTAGTGACTCACATGTCACCCACCAGAGATGTGACATTTGATATTTCTCCTATGTAGACAGACAGACAGTATTGTTATGCAAATCAATCAATTATTGAAATATTATTAAATAATATTTTGTGTATCATACGAAACACACATCAATAGCAACACTAACCCAAAGATATCAAATAATGAATAAGCAACAACGCAAGAATATGCTGATAAAATTAAAAAGTATGTAAGTTTATACTGTTTTTAATATTAACAAGGGTATTGTATGATCCAGAAAAAGAACGGGATTTAGGATATGTCAAACGTGCAGCGTTTTACTGCATATCATTTGGGTAAGTAAATGTTGTTTATGTGTAATAAACGAAATGCATTTTTAAGCCAAAAAATGTAGATCAATCCAATTATTATAGATATCATGATCTGGGATATAAATTGAAAGAAAAGACAATTACTGATCAAGTGAAGTAGTTGCAAACTGCATGTTATATATTCATTTCTAGACATAATAAGGCAAAAAATAATCATGCCAATAAAAATTAGATTAAATGTCTAAGTTAAGCATTAACAAAGTAAGGTCCTTTTAAGAATGAGAAAAAAAAATTACTGTCAATAAAACAGACTGGTTTAATTGTTACTATTGGGACACAAAGTTTTGTATTTAATGCTTATTTGTTGTTTATTTTACCCTACCGGTTTCACCGGTGGGGACTTATGGTTTGCGCTCTGTCCGTCAGTCCGTCCGTCTGTCAGACTTTTCTGGATCCTGCGATAACTTTGGAAGTTTTTTATATTTTTTTCATGAAACTTGAAACATGGACAGATGGCAATATGGAGATTATGCACGTCATTTCATTTTGTTTCTACGTAAAAAATTCTGGTTGCATATCAAAAAATATATTTAAAAAAAATAAGCTACTTAATGGTACACATACATGTAGGGGACATCATTGCTTGGCAATAGCTTGTTTGAAATTAAAACATTTTCCATTCAAATATTAATAAAAAAAGTAAATGAACCATAGATTATTCTGCCATAATTATTTGCGGAGCTAACACATTCTAAGCATGCGCTAGTTACAAATAGTTGATTATCCATTTTTACAAATACACATGTACATAAATATAGAAAATAAATTTTGTCTCTTGTGGCTGCTCCACTGGTTAAAATATTAATTTCTATAATCACTTGTGAAATAAAATTGATAATCTTTCTATGTCAACAAATATTTTCTAATCTTATTTCATTCTAGTTCTTAATGTTCTTAATGTAATTTCAAGCGCTTAAAATCCCAAGTATCATGCTCTTCAGAGCTATCTGACTCGTATGCAGGATTCAAGTCTTTTACAACTGATTCACACATGTATGTGTACCATTTAGTAGCTAAGCTAGACTGTGGATGTACACCATCGTAAAACAAACTGTATGAAAATTTCTTTATTTTGTGCTTATTCTGGCCATTTTTGCCTCGTTTTTTAGTTTACCAAATTAAAAGGTCTCTATCCCAACGTACTGAATGTTTTGAAAAGCGTTCATTTAGTGAGCTTATAAGTGAATTTATTTCATTGATGTCATTTTCCAAGTCAATTTGTTGTTGTGAAATTTGATCATAAGTATACATTGATTTAGTCAGTGTTCTTTTGGACATATTAAACTGTGATGAGGAAATCAATGAAACAGGTGGAATATGAACTAATTTGCATGAAACTGTACTGCTGTTGTAGGTTTTATAAAAAGAATTTATGACTTCAAAAATGTGTGATGTTTTAGCAAGATCAGAAATGTAGACGATTTCTGTACCATTCGCATGGTGAATTTTTTCAGTTAAATTGCATATGCCTGCAGCAACAATGACAAATACATGGTGAACTGATGTTGATGATGAGAATATTTTTCTGAATTTGTTGTCAAAAGCTTGTGTTAATGTTTCTACTTTTGCTCCCGGAATTATGATTGTATGTACAGTGTAAAGAGTAAGTGTTGTGTTGGACATTAAAAAGTGTTTTAACTTTGCCCCTCTAGAATCTGTGGCAAAAATAATGTGATCCATGACGTTTTCTGAATCTACAATAGCAAATAAAATATGTTTTAAATACATACAATATTGTCATACAGAAGAAATGCCTTTGTGTTAACACAAACAGGACAAGTGCATCCAAATTAGAAAAAAAGTTTCATTTTGAGTAATTATGAAATAAATTGTGTTTCACTTCACCAGCATGTTAAATTTATTTGCAGGAAATCAATAATGCCAACAAAGAATTAAATGGAAACCAAACAGCATTTGTGGTGTATGAAAGAATGATGGAGAGTTCGTCCCCAATGTGTTTGTTATAATTTGAAGAAACATTATTTTACCTTCCTGGTTAATGTCATCAAATTAACCTGAAATTATATTAGCAGCAATTGTCAGTGTTTATATCAGGTAAGAAATTAGAGAAATGTCATAACTTTATTGAATTATAGAATTTATATTGTGGCTTAGTTTTTACATGAACACTAGCAAGCATTAAATCAACTTCTCAGTAAATTGGTTAGTAGCTGACATGCCACCCACCAAACTTACTTAAAAGTATTCAATACATTCATTCTTCTGTACCTTGTATTTCTTGGAAGTGGATGTTGAAAGAAGTTGATAGTAGTTTTTTGAAAACATCATCATTAATCATATTCAATTGAGCAAATTTACTTCCTGTTTGGTTGGCAAGTTTTGACAAGCGCTTAATTTCATTTGACCTTGCCTTAGTTCGAGGTGTATCAACAATGTGACATAGCCTGTCTTCATTAACCAATACATTTGGATGCCAAAAAAAGTCTGATATTTCATTTGGACCCCCAGCTGTTTTTGCCCTTGAAAGTGCTACAAAGAGAGCTCCGGGATTCTTTGACTCAAAAGACTTTGTACCTGGATCAATAACTATGTAGCGATTTGTTTCACCATGTCCGATTGTCATGCCTTGACATCGGTGAATTGTTGTACCCCAGGCAAGCCTTAAAGGTAATTGTTTTCGTTTGCAACCATGACAATAACATTCCACTTTTCTTTCTGCAGGTACAAGAGGGACAATGCATGGGTTGTCTTTCATAAAAGGTTGTCCTGTGTACCTTGGGAAATGCACCATAACAACATCTGGTTGACAAAGAGGTGGTTTGTTACCATTACAGTATATAATGTCAACTATGGTCCCAATGGAGCCATTGAACAAACCATAGGGAACATTAAGATTGCAGGTTAGCATGACTTTTGCACCTCTGCATAAAAAGAGCACTCTCATTAAACCATGGACTTTGTCTTCAGTGGCACTCAAAGCATGTGGGCCATGATCAATACAGGGTATCTTAGCAACAGGAAATTCAGAATTGATTGTCTTAAGCTGATTCATATTATGTTTGTATTCAGAAGCATGAGTAGGGAAAACAAAAAGAGCATTTTGTTCAATGTTTTTCATCACATTGTTAGTATAACGACGTTTGATGTCATTCCATTGAAACTGTTGAAGCCATGTGGCATTTTCTTTAGTAAGTTTGTAGTCTCTAAGTGACATTAAAATGTCTTTAAAGTGTTTCTGTTCCTCATTTTGACGAACAATGGTATCTAAATGAACAACTTCTGAAAACTGTTGCCATACCAAAGCACCATGCATGGCTGCTGGTATTTTGCCATTGAAATGATAAACAGGTGAATCAAGAACAGGTGGTAATTGTACATCATCTCCAAAAAATACAACAACAGGAAGCCCACCCCAGTCAGCTGTCACATTGTTAATACCATGCTTGCAATGAAACTCCATCCATCCCAATGTTGTACATCCAATAAGGGACCTCTCATCAACAAGTAATGCTTTAACGTTCTTTAGATTACTTTGTAATTTTTCCCCACGTGATCCATCAGGAGTTGACATATCCTTACAGGAAACTTTTCCTGTAGGTATTTTTAAAAAACTGTGTATTGTTTGTCCACCAATAAGATTTGCACTGTTACCTGTGGGACAAAGGACTTGGACAGAATCATGAGAATGGAACAAGTGTCTTATTGCCTGTACAAGACATTTAATGAGGAACGACTTGCCAGAGCCAGCAGTTCCACTGACCACTAGTCGAAGAGGTGTATATGGTAAGTCGTTTTTACAGTTTTGAAGTGTTGTCATAATAATACTAAATGCAAATTTTTGTTTTGAGTTCATATAAGATAAATCTACATTTTCATATTCAATGTGGTTGTTAGGCTGGTTTTCATTTTTTAAAGACTCCAAAAAGTTTATGCCTAAACCATCTGGATAGTTGTATGCACATTGTCCCCAATCATGGGTTGGACTACCATCATCAAAAGTATATTCATCATCATTTGACATAAATTCATTATTTGGTCTCAAAGTCTCCACCCATTCTGGCTGTTCTACAATGATTTCTTCTGGCTCACATTGTTGTTCATGAACAAAGTCATCAGATTGATTTCGTTTGGCTCTTTCAATAGCAGCTTTGATAAAGTTTGGACATGCTTCCGACTCTACAAAGGTGTTCATGACTTCAGTCCAAGTGTTTGTTCCTCTTATATCATCTAATTTCCTCCAGTCTGGCCAATGCAAAAGCAGTATGGTCCTTGAGTATTCTTCACTGAATGGCCATACTGCTTTTGTACTGTTACCAGCTATCACAGGAACTTTGCCTTTGTTGCATATAAATTGATACCATGAGCATTTTTCTTTCTCAGGCCGTGACAAATATTTATCCAGAGGTGTACTTTTTGTGCAAGTGTTGCCAGTTTTTTCAAGTACCCTGGACCCAGACATGCTTACTGACTGAAACTGGTGACTGCTGTGAAACAAAGGTAAACCTGTCAGTTCATATGCTGCTTCCATACTTGAAATGTCTCTTTTTATTGTGTTCATTAGCAACTTGGTGCAGAGGGATTTGCCATTAGTGCTAGAAGTTTCATCAGTGGCATTTACCATTGCATTAAAAAGATCAACCACTTCTCCAGTTGGCTGATTTCCTTTGCATGCATAACCAGAAACATACTTCTCAGTTGCAATTATATCACTTATTGATGGATTCTCTGGTGAACTTTTTGAAAGAATTAAGGATATATCACCATTTGCCCGCCATGCTTGAGTATGGTACTGGGAATGCTGAACCAGAAATGGGTGGTCTCTCTTCATTTCAAGTCTAAGAGAGCCATTTTTATCCTTTACAATTGCGGGACTATCACGAATAGCTTTACCTTGCATGTTTTCTGACCCAAACTCCATTCTACAGACTTTGTGTTTCAACCCCTTTTTTGAAACGAGGCAGTACGATGAACAACGGTGCAAGTTAATTTTATTTGTAAGAAGTAAATGGTCTTCTAGTATAGAATATTCACTCTGACTTACGTCCATGAACAATTTAAAAAGGGGATTTTTAGATTCAGGTGGTGCGGGTGCATTTCCCTCGGGAGGAGGCCACAGATCCTTGTTTGGATTACCAGATGCATCAGAACCGGCAGGATGCATTGCGGTCATTGCAAAATTTTGCTGTGCCCACTCAGAGAGCTTACTGGCACAGACATCTTCATCCAGACCGTTTTTCAAAGCCTCATGAAGAAGATTGTGTGGTTCTCTGTCAGATCTCCAACATAGTCCATGAAAGTGAATCATGCCTCTGGATTTGGCAAACTCATACCTGTACCAGAAAGTATCAACCTTAAATGCAGTTTTCATTACAGTTTCAAAGTATTCTTGTGTCCGAAGATTAAAGTAATGTGAGACAATGTGACTGTTATTTTGAAGAATAGAAAATAGATTTTTTTTGTCGTTAAGATCAACAATTTCACCAGTTGTTTGTAGATTGTATTGAGTTAAAAGTCTCCTTAGTGGTGCAAAGTAAAATTCAGCACAGCTAGCAGTGCTGAAAAATGAAGGAAGGCCTTTTCCAGCATTTATTTGGTACTGAATAAGTGCTCTTAACTCTTGTGCTCTTCTGGACCAGTATTGTGAAGTTCCTCGAAGAGAAGCACCAAAGTACAAGATTTTTTGTGCAATAGAACTATCACCATTTTGAATTCTTTGCTTAAGGTCATCGATGGACATGTGCTCATCACCGATCTGTTGTTTCATGATGTATGTGCTCTGTTCTAAAGCTCTTTTACGTGAAATAATGTTATGAACTATGAACTGAAAGTACTTGTGTTGTGCAAAACGACCGTCTGTGTACCATATCAAATGTTCTGCCCATTCACTCATTGAAAAGCAAGTTCTTGGCCGATTTATGTGAAAGTCACCAACACAATTGGGAAACAAACATGGAAATGCAAGAGTAAAAAAATATTGAGTTGTAAACTCTGAAACTGGACTATTGTCTCTTGTTGGCCATGGAATAGTTACTGTTTTTTTTCTCGAACATTTTTCTTTACTTTTAGGATCTGTAATTTCTTGTAAAATGGATTCAATGTTATTTCTAATATTAACTGATTCGTCTGGTAGTTGAACAGCTGAAACAGTATCGCCATTTATTTCATCAGGTGATACTTGTTCTTTAGCTGGCCCTTGGTCTTTATCAGTTGTGCTTTCAAAATTACTTTTGATTGTTTCAAGATTTATTTCCCCATTTTCAGGAAGAAGATTAAGTCTATCTTGACTAATAGTTATATCTGAGTAGGCCACATTGTTGGATTTAAGCCAATTCAGTGCTGATTGAACTGCAAAACGCCTAACTTTAAAGTCTTTGTGTATTGCATTATTTCCAGTTTTACGGACACAAATTATCTGAATATCTGTTGGAAGTTTCGGTAAAATTTGACATGGTTCATTTATATTTTGTGGAAATGTAACACAATGGCCATTTGCAGCAATTCCACCATGCTTAAGCATATGAATATACATGAGTGGTGATATTCTGCTTATTAGTTGCTGTTCGACTAAAGATAAATGGGAAAGTTCTGCAGGGACATTTCCGGGGTCCATATTGTTTTGTTTAGAGAACATTTTAATGTCAGATTTGTCAATGTGACAACGATGACAAACTGTATTACTGTACATTTTCATTTCAATTCTACATTCGTTACATGTGGTACAATTCTTAAACATGTAAGACATTTGCTTTAACTCAAATGCACGTATGGTATCCATTGTAATATTATGCTGCACACTAAGAGACATTGGTGGTGCAGGTGGTATTTCATTAAAATTTAATGACAGGTTTTTTAATGCTGCAGACAAGGCATAGGCATTTTTCTTAATCCGTCTTGTTCTTTGTAGTTTATCTTCATTTTGAATAGGATGAACAAATTTTATACCCAATTTCCTACAATTCTGAAATGTGTCCAATTCATAAGGATTAAGAAAATCTGTGCAAATTTGTTCATGCGCTTGTTTAAATACTTTTGTAGAATTTGTGTTTTTTTGTGGGCTCTTTAATTTTTGGTTTACCTTAGTGGTTGACTGCTTTGTAACACCTTTTGACGCTAAAGCACTTTTGTTGGATTTTTTAATTGTTTTGTTCTGTTGTTTTGTATTTTTGTGCACTATTGTAATTGTTGATGGAGGATTTGTTTGTGTGTTTGTGTGTGGGGGTTTATTATGTGAGAAAATAGTATTTTCATTCAACTGTCTGTTGTTGCATGTGTTTGAAGTGTTCTTCCTCTCTGAAAGTAGTGTAAAGTGACTGTTCCACAGCAGAAGAGTCACACTAAGATCAGAGTTATGGTGTGAATAGTGTGAATGTCTTGTGTATACAACTGATGTTTGTCGTGTTTCAGAATTACATATGCTGCCTTTTAACCATATTTCTATGTTTATTGGTAATATATCACATGCTGCCTTAATTTCACTTATCGTTGCCCAACCACATCTTGTAATCATTTTTAAGCGGTATTCTCCCATTGATTGATTTACTAATTCATGCCCACAAATGGCTGACTGCTGCCATGAAATCCAGTTTTCAAGTACATGTGTGCAAATCATGTTTCTATAATAAGTGCTCATTGGTGTATTACCATGTAATGCTAAACTGATACAGCTAAAGAAACAATTTCCATCACCCGGCACATTAAAGTTGTTGAAAACCTTACCTTCTATAAACAATGAATTTGCTGGCATTTGCAAGGAATCTAAATTGTACAGTTGAACCGGAGAATGTGTGGGGTTTATATTTTTGCTTGAAACATTACATGTGTCACTAGTATCTCTGTTGTTTGGCCTTCTTTTAGTGAGATTATTATTTAAAGATATTGCTTTATTGGCAACTGTTGATTTATTTATTTTCATATGTGGGGGTGTTTGGTTCAAATGCTTGTTTTTCCCAGTCACGTTTGTTACTATAGGTTGCTTACTGGTATTTGTTACACAGCTAGTTACAATTCCTGTTTGACTAGCATTTGTCTGGTGAAGTGAAACACATTTGTCCATTTTCGTAGTTTTTGCTTTGGAATGACATGTAATCGTCCGAGTGGCTTTAGCGTAAGTAGGTTTTTTGAGATTTTTTGTATTTGAACCCGTTTCTTTTGATCTCAAGCTATTTGTACTGTATGGTTGCATGCAGTTTTTAAGTTCAGTACTTGTGACGTTTAAATAATGGTCTTCTTGTATGGAAGTAGTGTTGAAGTGAACCGGAGTTTGATCTATCGGATTATAATAGGAATGATCGTGTGAAACACAAATATAATTATTTTGTGTATAGGAATGGTCATGTGAAAGACCAATATTATTGTGTGTATTATTGTTATTAGCATTATTTAAATTGCTAACTGTTACTTCGGCGTAAGTACGTTTTCTGGAGTTTGCTTTTGCTTCTGATGTTGAGCTCGAGATATTTTCAATATTTGCATGCTCAATGCAGTAATTATGGTCAGTTAGACTTGTAAAAGACATGTTTATGATATGAAATGAATTACTTTCTGAGCCTAAAATATAGCCTTATTCAATTAAATATTGGAAGTATCAAAGTAATGCTAATTTGTCATTGGTATAAGGCATTGGAATAAGTCTTGTATGCAAAATGTAAGCTTACTTAGAAATAATGAAGCCTTAAATCAATAAAAAGTTGGAAATCCAACAGTCAAGGCTCATCTGTTAATGGTACAAGAAATGGGAGAAATCTTTATGCTGAATGATTAAGTATTAAATAAAATGAAAATGAAATTAACTGTTTTAATTAATATACCATAAATTGATCTACAATGAAATGTTTTACTATTTTGAATAACACAAAAATACTGGTTCATATAAGGAAATTTAACGTTTTTAGAAGATATATTATTTAAATAATGATAAAAATTATAAAAATAATATTAAAATCGGTTGTTCTTTTTTAGTTTTGAATTTGGAATCGTAAATAAACCAAATTTGTTACAATAAAATATACCAAGACCAGGAGCTCTCAACAGTATCGTTCTTCTCTTTATATCTGCTGCAGACGAACAATAAAATGCTCCGCTCGCGACCTGATTTAGGGAATACCGGTACGCACCGGACGCTGTATGCGCAGTGGTTACCTCCCCTCAAAATTTGAGAGCTCGAAATCAACGCCGATGTTCATGAATGCAGCGAATCAATTTGTAAAAAGTTTTATTTATTGATTTGTGACGATAATAATAACATTGAGATATAGAATAAATCGGATCAAATAAATTCGCAACTAATCATATTCGCTTTATTGCATCGGGATTTAGGCAATCCATTTTAGACGGGTTTGGTTTATTGACGTTATGTTTGGAACAAGTTATCACAACTAGGTAGTAAACCAGTTTAACAAACGGAGGCAGAAACAAGACGAGCATTCAGGGGAGATAAGTAATGACTTAATTCTGGAACGGTTGCGAAGAAAAACAAATACTGCGAGAATATTAAGTGCGATTCGCTACACAATTATGATGTCTTTGATATAACTTTTCCTGAGGTATGTATTTACATGTGATTTAGCATATGTCAAAGTGTTTTTGATTTGTTCAGTTTCATAAATAGCATCGCGAAAATATATGTCGCGTGGCAAATTTTTTTGAGACTCATCCATATGTGGTATTCTTATGTAATTTAAGTCTAAATTTCCATATGTATAAACGGTCAACGCCCGCTTCGCGGGCTTTTGCCCGTATTATCCAGACAAATCCCAAACGCTTGTTAAAAAAATATTTGTTTTAAACATTATAGTTGGCATCTCTATTCTTCCAGTATTATCGCGGTATTTCAATAACGACACCCTACTGTTCACGGCCGTTAATCACGCGCGTCACCTCTTTTTTGAGATGCATTAATTAATGAGCCAATGCAACTTCCGAGGTGGCGCTCAGGCCCGGATGTTTTGAAATTTAACGGATAAGTTAACAGGGTGATTAGGTTTAATATGATTTTCAAGACATTTCGCAGTATTTTAACAAATCGGCCAATGTAGTGCGATTCAGCGATTATAAATTCATCTAAAAATGTACAGAAACATTCAATCACAACCCATTTGGAAATGTTAGGACCATTATAACTTGTGGCATGGTAGAATTCGTCAATGCAAATCGATGTCTTTTGCCTGTGTGACGAGCAAATTCCCTGCCAATTAAATCGCTCATTACATAAAACGATTGCTTTGAACTTGTACAAGTTAGTGCGTGCACAAAAACGTCGGCTTCTAGCCGATCTAATAGATAAATTTATATTTTTCAAAAAGAGATGGAGCCAATGCCAAGGAGGTGGCGCTCAGATTAGTAGGTGGCGCCAATGCACATTTATAGCTAATTTAAAGTGAAATATTTTATGCTATGGTTTCTCAAAGACCTATAGATAATCTATAGGTCTTTGGGTTTCTATTACGCTTACAGAACTTAAATTATTTTTGTAAGTTGACTACTTCAGCACATTTGAGTCGCGTGCGTTTTAATTAGAAAAAGTAGTTTTCTAATGATGTATTGATGGATTTAAACGATCGTCTTTGTAAGATAACAACATTTAACATGATTTATACAAATATGTTAACGGAAAAAGACCGAGCTATCTTCATTTTTTGGAGTTAATAGTTGGGAAAAACAACATAACTGAGCCTAATTAAGATTTGTTGACCTTGGTCTTTTAGTAAATTAAGCATTTGGATTAACGGCCACAAATAATAGTTTCAAGAAGAAGTGTTATCTTATACTTATTTCGTGAACTTTCATATTGTAAACAAATATTGATGTCGATGAATTATTTTGATAATATTGAACATTAAGTTATTGGTTTGATTGAGTATTACAAATTGTTGGTATACACCGTACAATATGTTTCATTCATGTTGGTGACTTCTTAATTGAGTTGATCACTTATATATTTAAAAAAACTACATTATATTTATTACATATTGTGTTTATGTTCTGTAAAGATTTGGGCCTTCGTTTGTACGTTGAAAAATAAATTTAAAATAACAAATATCAAAATCCATCAAATCTACGTCATGTGATAATGTCATTGCGATACGACTGTTAATTGATAACATCCTGCATTGGCGCCACCTCCTATCATTAGCGCCACCTCCTAAGCATTGGCTCCATCTCTTTTGGAAAACTGCAAAATTATCTACTACGTCGGCAAGAAGCAAATATTTTTGTGCATGCAGCATCTAATGTATGTTGTACGCAATCGTTTGATGCCGTTGGCGATTTAATTGGGTGGATATTTTCTCGTCACACATGAAACACTCATCGGAATGCTTTTTAAACTCCACCATGCCTTAGCTTATAAAGGTTCTCACGTTTTCAAATTGGTTGAGAATGCACGTGTCTGAACATTTTTAGACGACTCAATCTTCGCTGAATCGCACTACATTGCCCGATTTTAAAAATACTGCGAAATATGTTGTACAAACATATTAAACCTAATCACCCTGTAAAGTTGTCCATGAAATTTCAAAACATCCGGGCCTGAGCGCCACCTCGGAAGTTGCATTGGCTCATTTATTAATGCATCGCAAAAAAGAGGTGGCGCGCGTGATTAACGGCCGTGCTGTTTATTTGTCAGAATTCGTGACGCATTTTCCATTCGCTCTCAGAAAGAAGTTTTACGTGTGATCATGAGAAATATTCTGGTAAGTTGTCGTTGTTATCCAGCAGAAACACATTTATTCACAAAATTTAAAGATATTCCGATCTAACTTTTTAGTCGTTTAGCTTTTATTTTTAACGTATTTACACCTCGTCTGCTCGCACTTTACCGATATCCCGAAAGGTTACATATCACTATAATAAGTTTAGGCCTAAAACCACAAAATCCGATACCTTTGGATTTTCTTACCACAATTTTACGTAAAAAATCTTCCAGATTCGAAGTCAACAAAAAACAAGACATTTATATATTGTCTGCATTATTGATCAGATTTTAAGATATTTGTTGATTTTCCGTCTTTAGAAGCTGTTCTGCCAAGGCAAGAGCTGGGTATCACACAAGCCATTCTATCCAGCAAAACTGACAGTGTGGGTTTACAGAAATCAACAAAGGAGGGATTCCTGAACTATCAAAGTTTCCAAGCTATATACACAGTTATTATCTGTGGTGATCTTTATTGGTTCTGTTGGTTTACTTGGATGGAACATGTGTGAACTTTTATAGAACTTTGAAAAATCTATATATGTCTATCTATAAACAAAAATCAGCTATGGTATAATAAGATCAGATGTGCAAACAATGTCAAAGGGTTGTTAAATTAACAATTTGAAGGCAATTATGCTGAAAAATATGAAAGTTCCCTTGCAAATTTAGTCTGTATATCGACAAGTGTCTGCCAATAAATGTCAAACTAGTAATACAAAACTTACCACAAGTATGTAAAAGCACTAAGTACCTGTTGTGATCATTTTTAGTAAGATAGTGTAATTCTAAACAGTAGCAAATAGCTTGTTTAGTAAATGCATAATGCAATTAATATGATTTCCTTTATATTGTGTAATTAATACATTGGTTGTTACTTGTTAATCAATGATAAATGTTTTATGGCTAGTACAAAACCAGCATTGTTAATTTTGTTAAAGGTAATAAAGTAACACCACTTTGTAATTTCATATACGTAAATATTTGTGTTCCGTAGGTTGATGACAGTGTTTTAGTATTACTTATTTTGTAACTAACATTTTATGTGCAAAATGATGTGAAGTGTTTTGTATCTCCACACAATACCACAAACCTTTTTATATATGTACTGTTTATGTGTTATTTGAATGTTTAAATAAAAAAATATGGATGATATAACATGATGCATTATAATATTTGCATTCAAATTGTAACTATAGAGCTAAGTGTATGCAGTTTAGACTGTGATTTAAGAATTGCTACAAAATGGCTTGTTTTTAAGTGGCGACAAAATTTAAACTATTCAACAATAAGCTCAGTTGAATTATCCGAAGGGATATTAAAGAATTATAACTCTCTGATTTTACTCCTTTAATTGACGTTTCGGCATAATTCCTTTATCAAAACATTGGAAATTATATGTTAACTACATTTTTACGTCTTTTGACTGCACAATTTAAATTACAAAGAAAAATGTTTTTAAACGTCAAATGACGTTGTACATGATGACGTCATAAATGGCGTTATATAAAATGGCGCCAAAAAATGTAAAAATTCGCCAAAATTGAAATGACGTTAAACACTTACATATTGTGTCTTAATCTTACGTTAAATGTGTGCTTTATATATTTAATAAATTGATATTTTACAATAAAACAATCATCATCATATGTAATTATAATCTACCTAAACTTATTATCATAAATTAAATAGGGTCAACTTATTTAATGACTCTACTTATTTCAATCCATATCTATGTAAAATATTATAATGATATTTGATTAAATAATCATATATACATGCTATTCTATATATCATATACACATTATGGACAAGATAAATTGCATAACGTACTATTATTTTTACATTCATTTATGTTGATGATTAATATAAAATGTTTTTCACATATATTTTTTTCAAGATAGTTTCCCGTAGCAGGACATCAAGTTGATTTTTTGTATTTAGACCATTTGGTGATTGCGTTTGAAACTACTTTATGAATTCCAATTCTTTAATAAGTCTGTAATAATGGGAACTGTCTCTTATTTGTGTTAACACTGATACACCCATATCCTGCACTCTGTGGCCAGCACCATTGAAATGTTATGAGATTGGTTTCTCTCTTCGTAGTCGCACGTCAGCCTCGTGTTCTTTGGCACGTTCCTTTAATGATCTGCTTGTCTCTCCGTGCTATTCAACAATAGTTTGCGAAAGAAAATAAGAATCCTGCCAGATACCTGTCCATGTCCATATATTTATTAAAAATACAAGGTTATCAAAAAACTTCAAAAGCTTTTGCCCGTAAATTAGGTAGCACCTATAATCATATTAAAAATAAGATATCGAAAAGATCAAAGCAAACAAATTCGAAAGAAATCGAAGATTCAGGCAAAACATTTTAGACGGGTTAAATTTACTGAAATTTGGTAAAGACTGTCACTATATGTAGTGAACCAGTCTATGAGACAGAAATTAAAGAAGATGAGTATTCAGGGGAGATAGTGTAATCTTAATTCTGAAACGGTCTGATGTAGCGGAGAAAAACATATAATGCGAGAATAGTAAGTGCGATTCGCTACACAATTATGATGTCATTTATATACTTTTTCCTGAGGTATGTTTTTACATGTGATTTAGCATATGTCAATGTGTTTTTGATTTGTTCTAGGTCATACATGGCATCGCGAAAATATATGTCGCGTGGCAAATTTGTTTGAGATGCACCTCTGGGTGTAATTTTATGTCTAAATTTCCATATGTGTGAACGGTCAACGCCCGCTTCGCGGGCTTTTGCCCGTATAAATAAAGCCGGTAGATTTATCATCATCGTCACGTGGTTAACCCAGGAATGCTAATTGTGCATGCGTAGTGAATTGTATATATTTTATATATAAAATGATCAATCTACTTGCGTTATTTATAGTGTGTATATCGTTATGTCACCTATTTTCGCGATGTACTTTCTATTTCTCATCGCAAAATTTTATTACCGAATATACAACAAATTGAACTTTTTTCAAGAAATCTAATATGCCAGTCGTGAAATTTTCATCAATGCAAACTAATAATTTTAAACAATTACGGTGTTTTAGAACTTTTCTTTTTTCGTTTTTCGTGGTTGACAGTCCCTTTAAGGCACACGACAGGCACGAAACTCCTCGACGTTTTATCTCGCATTCAGACTCTGCATTCACAAATACAATCTTTTAAGATCTGAACATATTTCTAATATGATTATAGGTGCTACCTAATTTACGGGCAAAAGCTTTTTTAGTTTTTTTGATAACCATGTATTTTTAATAAACATATGGACATGATTGTGTTCAAAATATTATAATTGTTGCAATAATTAAATAATGCATCCAAACAAATCAATCTTAAAACGAGTTACATGTTCCAAGCTTAAAGATCTAGCATCTTATACTTTTTTTGTTTTCTAGACACAGAAATGTTGGCTGGTTCGGTGTCTGTGGTATAGTGGATGGGGTGTCTGCTAACTGGCTTAGTCATTGGGAGGTTTTTGTATTGATCCCTTAAGTGGGAGCATTCTTTAGATAACCCTAAAGACATACTATGGCGTACCATTTGGGTTGAAAGTCAAGAAGACCTACAAGGTTAAAAGAGAAATGTACGTCGAAGTACAATAATTGTACGTTGACATAAATATAAAATACACTTCGAAGTATATATTTGTACGTCAAAGTACAATTTGTACTTCGACATACAAGTTTGTACTTCGACGTACACATTTTCTGAACAGCCAATCAAAACACTAGTCTCTTGAGCCGCTTTTCCTTCAGATTTATTCATAATAAATGTTTAAAATCTCTTTTTTAATGAAGGACAAAATAAATAAAAATATCAGAATGGCAAAAAAACGCATAGAAGTTTCAAGTATTTAATGCATTGAAATAGATTATATACAAATTTGAAGAAGATTCAATTGTTACCTTTTTAAAATTAAAATTATTCAGCATATTGTGAGTATTTATTGATCATGCGGGGCGGAGTATCACGACCGTCCAGCGCATTACTGTGTAGGAAATTCCCAACGGTAACCAAACAGTTACCAGACATTAACGGGATATATAATGTATAATAACCTCCCCGTTGGTCGTTTTTTGTGATAACCATAACTTGCATAAGTCAGAGGTTAATTCCGCCACGCCAGGTCAATAAATACGCACAATATCTATGAGTTAGCGGTCGATAGTCGCATAATTTGGTATAAATTATAATAATGTTTAAAAAATACGCACATTATCTATGAGTAAGCGGTCGATAGACGCATAATTTGGTATAAATAATAATAATGTTCAATGTCAAATATCTCTAAAAGCAACAGATTTAAGGTGTCTTCTGATTGGCTAACACTCAAGGGTCAGTGAAAATTGTACGTCGAAGTACATTTCTCGTTCCACCTAGTAAGTCTTGTAGACTTTCGACGTCATGGTACGTCATATAGACACTAAGTACTGGTCCTATCCAGGAAACAGTTTGTTTCATCAAATGTCTTAATTCAACTTGACAGCTTGCTAAAGCAGTTGCATTTAGCATACAGTACACTGATTTAACATAATCAAAATCATGTGATGTGTCAAATCAATTTTGATTGACAAATTTGACAGGATTTTTTTTAATCCAATAAGTTTTAGACTGTCAAATAACACACACTACGTATTGAAAGCCATACCTGGTGCTTTCGTATGTATACCACTGACTTCATCAGAAGAATGATTTCTACTGTTGGGAAACGTTAACACCGCTAATTGTCGTCTTATTTATTATAAATGTATAATTATGTGTAACAGCATAACAACATACTTGTTTCACAATTAAAATATTTAATAAATACAGGTAACTTGCAGGTTTCTAATTTTCTTTCGCAAACTATTGTTGAATAGTTTAAATTTTGTAGCCACTTAAAAACAAGCCATTTTGTAGCAATTCTAAAATCACAGTCTAAACTGCAAACACTTAGCTCTATAGTTACAATTTGAATGCAAATATTAGAATGCATCATGTTATATCATCCATATTATTTATTTAAACATTCAAATAACACATAACACAGTACATATATAAAAACGTATGTGGTATTGTGTGGAGATACAAAACACTTCACATCATATATTTGCACATAAAATAATAGTTACAAAATAAGTAATACTAAAACACTCATCAACCTACAGTACAAGAATATTTACGTAAATGAAATTACAAAGTGGTGTTATTTTATTACCTTTTATAAAATTAACAATGCTGGTTTTGTACTAGCCATAAAACATTTATCATGGATTAACAAGTAACAACCAATTTATTAATTACACAATAGAAAGGAAATCATATTAATTGCATTATGCATTTACTAAACAAGCTATTTGCTACTGTTTAGAATTACACTATCTTACTAAAAATGATCACTACAGACATTTAGTGCTTTTACATACTTGTGGTAAGTTTTGTATTACTAGTTTGACATTTATTGGCAGACACTTGTCGATATACAGACTAAATTTGCATGGGAACTTTCATATTTTTTCAGCATAATTGCCTTCAAATTGTCAATTTAACAACCCTTTGACATTGTTTGCACATCTGATCTTATTATACCATAGCTGATTTTTGTTTATAGATAGACATATATAGATTTTTCAAGGTTCTATAAAAGTTCACACATGTTCCATCCAAGTAAACCAACAGAACCAATAAAGATCACCACAGGTAATAACAGTGTGTATAGCTTGGAAATTTTGATTGTTCAGGAATCCCTCCTTTGTTGATTTCTGTAAACCAAAACTGTCAGTTTTTCTGGATAGAATGGCTTGTGTGATGCCCAGCTCTTGCCTTGGCAGAACAGCTTCTAAAAACGGAAAACCAACAAATATCTTAAAATTTGATCAATAATGCAGACCATTTATAAATGTCTTGTTTTTTGTTGATTTCGAATCTGGAAGATTTTTTACGTAAGATTGTGGTACGAAAATCCAACGGTATCGGATTTTGTGGTTTTGGGCCTAAACTTATTAAAGTGATATGTAACCTTTCGGGATATCGGTAAAGTTCGAGCATACAAGGTGTAAATACGTTAAAAATTAAAGCTAAAAGACTAAAAAGTTAGATCGGAATATCTTTAAATGTTGTGAATAAATGTGTTTCTGATGGATAACAACGACAACTTACCAGAATATTGCTCATAATCACACGTAAAACTTCTTTCTGAGAGCGAATGGAAAATGCGTCACGAATTCTTACAAATAAACAGTAGGGTGTCGTTATTGAAATACCGCGAGAATACTGGAAGAATAGAGATGCCAACTAAAATGTTTAAAACAAATAATTTTTTAAAAAGCGAAAGCGTTTGTGATTTGTCAGGATAATAACAATAAGATATCGAAAAGATCAAAGCAAATAAATTCGACAGAAATCTGAGATTCGGCAATATATTTAAGACGGGTTATGTTCACGTAAATTGTGTTTGGTAAAGACTGTCACTATATGAAGTGAACCAGTCTTCGGATAATACCTACTGAAAATGAGTATTCAGGGGAGATAATTGAGTAATGACTTAATTCTGGAACGGTTGCGAAGAAAAATAAATAATGCGAGAATATTTAGTGCGATTCGCTACACAGTTATGATGTCATTGATATAATTTTTCCTGAGGTATGTATTTACATGTGATTTAGCATATGTCAACGTGTTTTTGATTTGTTCAAGGTCATAAATAGCATCGCGAAAATATATGTCGCGTGGCAATTTGTTTTGACACGCATCCCTATGTGGTATTCTTATGTCATTTTATGTCTAAATTTCCATATGTATGAACGGTCAACACTCGCTTCGCGGGCTTTTGCCCGTATTATGAACATTTAAATTTCTTATTGTATGCAAACCCTTTGTTATTTTAGACATAACTGAACATTTTACATGCCACCAAAAATCTAAATGGTACATTGATAGAACTTACCACACATATGTAACGTTGTTTGTTACATCCAATTTCTATCAATTAGCATCTTTGGTAACACTTGGAAAACAACACTACGAAAAAATAAGATTCATGCTTAATTATCGTGGAAAACTTTTAATGTTTGTTTCTAAAAAAAGAACGATCAACATTGTTCATAAGTGTAATCGCATAAAATACTAATGATTTTCTACTTATTCTAAGGACAACGATGTCATTTTATGTTTTTTAAGTTTAACATTTATTTCATTCTCGCTTTTAATTGTTTAGAATGAACATTTTCTTCACAGGAAAGAGCGACGCAATAAACTGGTGTCACAGGTGTTGAATAAAATCTTGGTTGAATAAAACAATACTTGTTCGTAGTTTGGAAAATTTGAAATTAAAAGTCGTCTATTCAAAAACTCTATTCAATAGAACAGTACTATTATCACTTTTGAAAGTATGTTAAAGCTTTTGGGTCAGTCCTTAACAGACTGCTTTTTACAAACCAAACATAAAATATAAAATTAAAGGCGGTTTAGCATAATTTGGTGTGTTCGGTATCTTTCGTTATTTAAAGATCTATCGAATGCAAAACAACAAGAACAACAACAACAACGAACCATTGAACATGAGTTTACAACATCATACCAGCGCATGTATAGGTTTTCATATATATCATGGCTTTATTTTGTGTCTATGATCAGTACTATAAGTACTATATTTTATTTTTCAAAGAGAAGAAAACAAACAAAACACTTTCCGCTTGTATGGTATTTTTCGTTTAAAGGAAGTCCCTTCTACACGAAAATCCAGTTATGGCGGAAAGTGTCGTCCTTGATTAGCCTGTGCAGACTGCACAGGCTAATCTGGGTAGACACTTTACGCACATGCATTAAGCCCCGTTTTCTCAAAACACGAATCATTTAACAAAACGCATGTACTGACAACTGCAATTTTAACCTTAAAACAAACTGTAAACACGTATCGAACGAGATTTCGAAAAACCAGTCACGATTTTGAACGTTTTTATATGATATCGACATTCATCTCTTATAATATACAAGAACATCCAATATTCATATAATAAATTGATAGAGAAACAATTTTTCAAGACTTATTTAGCAGTTTCGATTTTCTGATTTTGCTAGGCCGGTATCCATTTTAAAGTTATTCTATTTTCTTCTTAACATTGCAATTATTACATATAGGACGTTACTCATAAATTTAAGTTTTTTGTGGTTGCAAACATCTGATTACACAATCATCATTTGCAAAATATCTCCCTGACCAAACTTATAATATAGACTACTGTGTTAATACAATAATGAACACGTTTTGCGGAATCCCGTTTGTATTTATGTTATTAAACAGGAAACATATTCATAGAGAACACTAGGTTAGCGTTGAATACAGAGAAGTTTATGTTGCGAAGCTTAGAACGCCGGGAGCGCGAGCCTTGGCGAGCGCTTTCGGTGTTCGAGTCGAGCAACATAAACTTCTCTGTATTCAACGCTAATCCTAGTATTCAATTTATCCCATTTGATTTTTTTCAACGTGACATTTAACATAACTAGATCTAATAACCTTAGCCTAATAATTAGTTTAATTCATTCTTAAAAATCGCTTAAAATCTTACGAATGTAACCATGCGTAGTGATATAAATGTATTTGTTCTGGTACGCAAAATAGTCTTAAAAAAATTCACACACAAACTGTAAAACTAGTAAAAATATCACCATATGCCTCGATTCAATTTTACGCAGCATGCGAATTGTAACACATTACAACCGCGAAAAGAAGATTTTACTTTACTATAATTCATTTAATTTTCGAAAGAAAATGATCAAAATCCAATATGGCGGCGATTGCTCCTGACAAAATGATGTCGATGTCAACATAGATTCTACATGTACACTATCAACGAGTAAACAGACAATTGCAGCGACTGACACTTTATTTGACTTAATATGCAGGGCAATACGTTTTCCGACTTCGGACGACGAATTTAAGGACGCGCAGAACGTGTTTTTTATATAATGTTATGGGTATGCCGTGTGTGATCCAATGCATTAATGGCCCCCATGTTAAAATCATTTCCCCGAGAACAGGGAACGACAAAAGTACAAACAAAAACCAAAACACGTTCGAACTAGTATCTTACCTTTAATTATCCTTTAAAATCCATCTAGTAATCCATTTAACTCAATAATTGGCGATTTTGCATCTAGGGTCTTTAATAATTATTTTAGCATAGTTAAATAAAGATCCTCATGCCATCCTATCACTATTTTCAAATGAATTTATGAAATCGATAAACTTTCTGATTCTTCACACGCTACGTCATGTACTCTATGTACATTACTGCTGTTAAAATGAACCGGAGCAGTTTATCAAATAATAGCCGTTGGTAAACTCGGATGCATTTGCAGATTTCTGCATACAAACATAATTATGTTTAAACTTGCACAATGTTATTTGTCTATGATAAATGCCCTTATTGTGTACAAGAAAATAATTTAATATATTAATACACAAAGAATGGAAAACGTTCCATTACACAACAGATAAATCAGTGGATAATACCAGTGTACAAAATGGGACGTTCCGAATTCCAGTGTGGTGCTATTTTTACCATCTTATACTTTACACCGCTCTATGATTAACGTGAATAAAATCGGATAGCAAATATTGCAGATTATTTATGAATTGTGCGATATTTGTATAGCTTGTTGTACATTCTTAAATGTCAAAAGTATATGCATGGATTATAAACAATGCACATTACACGAAATAAGGAAAATGTGATTAATTGACAATTCAAATACCGTATGTCGATATACAGTACATGTACATGTGAAATAAGTCGCGTTTATAATAAATCGTCATTTTTTGGGGGAAAATTACGCAAAAAAAGTGTCATTTTATGACGCCATCAATCAGCTGATTCATTATACGGATGGCGAAAAATTATGTCATATGACTAGATTTAAAGGTTGAACGTCGTATAATTTTGAAGCTAAAGTTTTCTCGACTTTATTAATTATGAAAAATCATTCAGTGATAAAGTAAAAAGTAGTCCGTGCACGTGACAGGTATATCCCACAGTGTTGAATACAGGCTAGTATATTCCATAAGGTGTTATACCGTCAATGTCGCGATGAAAATGGGATAAAATAATAATCAATTAGGAAAATATTTGATCAAAGAGTAGAAAAAACTTAAATGCGTTCGTGGCGATTGAGCATAGACAATGAATGCATAAGCGGTCGGTGGGAGGAAACGACTGTTTTTACTCGTCATTTAACTGATTTGAAATATCATTTATTGAACATTATCGTTCGGAATTTCATTCGAATCACAATTTTGTTTGTTTTCTTCTTTTTGAAAAATAAAATATAGTACTTATAGTACTGATCATAGACACAAAATAAAGCCACTGTGTCAGAAGTGAATTTTCGACCTAAGTCCCATACCTTTTTAAAGAGCTCCTAATTTTGTTTTATATTGGAATTGCAGGGGCGTAGATAACCTCCAAACATTGGGGAGGCGGGCGCAAGGTCCCGGCTCTGAAAAGAATAACATTGTTAATGTAATACATTTTGTGTTAAATATTAATGATAATAATAAAAAACATTATAAAACAACAATACGAATATTAATTGTATGTTGTGTTTTCTTTTCTAAATTTCGTTTGTATTTAGATCGACGTTAGGTTCATAAAAGGTAAGAACGGTCGCAAATTAAAATTTAATACTAATATACATACCTCATCGGAGTGGAGCCATGTAAACGAATCAAACCAACTAGATTGGAATGAACGCTGTTCTGGCTTTTTCTTCCCGAATGTACGCTTAGGAAAAGCAAAATTTTGAGGCTGATTAGGAATACTCATTTTGAACATTAAACAATTACATATATGATATTGTTTCAATGATTTCTAATCAAATAATAATTGTTATACTTAGAGAACAAAATAATTTTCAATCAAATTAATGTTTTTCACGCGTATATTTACTCAAAATTGTTTTGAGTGGCATTTACCTTTGAATTTAAGCGGTCAATTAAAATAAAAAGAAAAGCCTGTCCTTAATCAAAACACCGACAGTGCAATCACGGCAAAGAACAATAAAACAATTAACGCAATGACATTTACCCGGGACCCTGGCTTATGACACCTAACAAGGGATATTGACACATCACTATTGGCAACCTCGGAGCAGACGGAGAGGGGACACATGGTTTCTGCACTGACAGCGCGTGATAAAATACTGGTTTTGGGGCGGCGATTTTTGAGATTTTACGTTTAATTTATATAACGACGACAAGCCGAAATATTGGGGAGGCGGCCGCCTCCCCTGCCTCCCTTATGCCTACGCCCCTGAATTGAGTATCCATTTAAAGGTGCTAAAATCATGTCCAAGCACTAATAGGATATGAGGATACGGCAAATGAGTACAACGTACTTGTCTGGGATTGCTTTATAGCTTCTTATCCGCAGAAAGGGGAACTCATTATTAAAGGCTCTAATTTTGAAATGATTAAGAAGAAATACCAATGATTTAGCCGTATTTTACCCAAAATATTTGCCATTATTTGTTAACAACGGTTGACATTCACACAGCACACAAATACGTAGAATGGGTACTGTTAGGCCAACAGGATCGGTTGGCATGTGGGAGATACAGGGATCGATACCCTTATTTTCGATTAGTTTCATCTCCTATATTAATCTTTGTATTTTTTTATATTTCTAATGTCCTTACCATCACACATCGGTGTACTCAAAGGGCATCACTAAAAATGAACATACTCAAGAATAATCACGAACGAAATATATATATATATATATATATATATATAAATATATATATATACAGTTATATATATATATATATAAATAAATATATATATATATAAATAAATATATATAAATATATATATATATATATATATATATATATATATATATATATATATAGTTCTAGGCAAGTGTCCGTTTAAAGATGACTATCGCCTCTTAACATTGCATTAACATCATATGTAATGTTACTGATATGAAAATGCATCTCGCCTAAAAGCTGACACCGAATAAAACTCCGTGTGATAACTAAACCTTCGACTAAAACCCATACAACTATAAGAGGGTGGGGGATTAGCGCAAGTGTTAGAGCGCTCGCTTAGCATGCGAGAGGTACAGGAATCGTTACCCGTATTTTTTATTCTTTTCATCGGTTATTTAAACAGCATTTTTTTGTATTAACACGTCCGTGTAGAAGTTCATAAGAATCACGATTGTTTCTCTCGTAAAGTGGCCTTTTCACGTTTTCGTAAATTTACAAAATAAAAAAAAATGTTTCAGATTCGCACATTTTTGTTGTAGGTATGATATTAATGAGGAAACAGTAACACTGAACATTTAACATGCTTAACAATATCCATGATATGCATCTTTTGACGACTTTAAAACCTGAAAATTATAAAACGTTGCAACGCGAAACGATAGAAAAATTTGGAGAGTTCTGTTGTTTTTGTTTTATTTTGTGATACTACGAGGATTGCTTATATAAAGTATAAAATACATCACTTCTTGTATGAGCACAGATGGCCGAATGGTCTAAGCGATAGACTTTAACTCCAGGGGTCAGTGGTTCGAGCCCAGTTGAGGGTTACTTTTTTTCTTTCTTGAATTGTATTCTTGTTTTTTTTTAACTGGAGCTTTTAATATCCAATGTTTACATTTATCAATATAAACTACAAACTTCAATACTGTACATGCAAAAATCTGTGAAAATGTCCATGTAACAAGCAAATTAAGTACTGATCCGGTGGGGAGTCTTGCACTGAGGAGACTTGAAAAAGCTGTATTTTTTAATTTCTAGAAGAGCGAGGTTTCGATCCTCGGACCTCTGGGTTATTTGCCCAGCATGCATCCACTGCGCCACACTGCTGATTTTTCAATCTCAACTTAACCATCTACTATTGAATGCAATTGAAACAACTCTAGTTAATCAAGCTACGTATGTGTTGGAGAAATAAATCAGTAAGCAAAATGCAGAGTAAATTGGTTCCTTTTTCCTTATTTCTTTTTCGAATAAGTAATAAAGAAAAGTTCCTCATTCCGTATTTAAGCTTAACATATTTTTTAAAACGTTTATAAGAAAACTTCTGTTACGAGGGGATATGATTTAGGATGCACAGTGATTTCAAAACGTCACCATAAAAGCAAGCCTGCAGGTTGCATATTTAAACTACTTATTGACGTACATTTCTACCTAATTTTAAGTTATGATAATTAAGTTCATTTGTTGATGTGAAATAAGGAACTCGTAACGTTTTCATTGTTCAGCCGCGAAAAAGGCACTTTTTTTAAACCTATTTATTTAAGCTCGATTGCATAACAAGCCTAAGCTTATATGAAACGCTCTCGAGTCCGTTTCCTTGGTGTCTATGGGGGAGATCTAAAGAACGCCCCCACAGTGGGGATCGAACCCGTGATCTCCCCATCGCTAGGCGGACAACATATCCACTACGCCACGGCGATCTTGGTTATCATTACAAAAGAGAACTAAGAAATATTGATGTTTAAGTAAGAAACTTTCAGTTCCTTATTCGGCTTGAGTAAGGAATAACGAACTGGTTCCTTTTTCGTTATTCAGCCGCAAAAAGGGAACTGGATGATAGAAAAAAATGTTGAAATGTAAAAGATTGAACTTTTATATCACATACATGTAAAATAATGTTATATGCTTTTGGTTCTGTTGATATGAAATTAGTAATCGAGTTAGAAAATTTCGATTCGGTTTAAACAAGAAATCCTCTGCAAGCGCGAAGAAGAAACATGAATATGTAACGTAATACATAAAGTAAATGTATTCGAGTTATTTTGTTTTGATTAACTGAAGGAATGTATTTAATGTTTTTATTCAAAACCCTACATCAAATATGTTAAGCTTGAAGAAGGAATTAGGAACTGTTCCTTATTCCTTATAAAAAACGGAATAAGGAACTAGGGAAAAGGAACCAACTTACTATCCATGTTGCTTACAGATGTTAACAATAATGAATATAACAGAAAAAGGGATAAATAAACACTTACATATGCAGAGTTTGGAGTCATTGTAACAATTGGTTCCAAATTGTTCTAAATTTTTCCGACTGATTATTATCATTACATGTATTTATTCAATTTTTAATCTGATATTAGATATGAACGAAAATGTTCAATCTTTGGTCTTATATTCCGATTCTTGCTTTAGACAGTTTAAAAAGTTGCCAAAAGTACAAATGTCATTACACCAGTTAACAACAATTGAATTATTTGAGTATCCATCTTAAACAGTACAAAACCTATAAGAACGTGGCGTCTCATCAGGTTCCAAACTGTTTGCTATTCTTATAGTATTCTTTGAAAAAAACAACAACAAGAAAATGCTAATTTTAGAAAATCAGCAGACGGCATTTTAGCAGACGACAAATTTCTCAGCATGCAAAGGGTTAAGAGTTAGCCCAAGCTGGTTGTCCGAGAGACGCGGCCAGCGGTCCCCCCGGATAGTGCGGACCATCTACCGCGTGATGGATTTGTTGCACTCTGCAGCCCACTTTATTTGGTCGCGGAAGACCTCCTCCATCTCTTTGGCCTCTTCGACGCTAATGAACGTCTTCCAGGCTATGGGAAGTGATAACTCCGACGACGGCTCATCAATATCCGTCGGCGAATTTATGTCTTGGTCTTCGTTTAGCGACTCCCTCGCCTCGGTGACTATTATGTCCAAGTCTTTCTGTGGAAATAGACCGGAAACTGTGTAATATGTCAAATATATGAGCCTTGTTCTGAGAAAACTGGGCTTAATGCATGTGCGTAAAGTGTCGTCCCAGATTAGCCCGTGCAGTCCGCACAGGCTAATCAGGGACGACACTTTACGCAAAAATTGGATTTTTGCGAAGAAGAGACTTCATTTAAACAACAAATATCATAAAAGCGGAAAGTGTCGTCCCTGATTAGCCTGTGCGGATTGCACAGGCTAATCTGAGACGACACTTTACGCACATGCGTTATCCCAAGTTTTATCAGAACACGACTAATATATGAATGTATATAGTCAGAAACGTATATGAATTTATAGATATACATGTATATATATGGGTAAGTTTCAAGCTTACCGCCGCTTCCTCCATCCCCTGCTCCCACTCCTTTTGGCGCTCGTCTGGTATGGCAGAAGCATCGACCTGTGACTGAACTCGCTGCGGAAATAGAACAGAACATGTGGAAAGAAATATATAAAATGTTTAAGTATCCAGATCGAAACGTAAATGCATTGCTGAAGATGTATTCTTGCTGAAGGCTCTATAAAGGTGACACATCCAATCATTATGCATATCAACTGGTCAAATTTTTACCGGATTTCAGTTACTCTTGCATAAAAACTGCTGATAACACAGCTTAGGTACAACGTTGCCAAGAACTATGGAAGATAAACCCATTTCATAATTGGAAGAAATGTTTACATTTTTGCAACTAACGTGATGTGTAACCTCAGAGCGGTGACATATGCTAAAAAGCCGAAAGAAAATTCAATTTTAATTCTATTTTAAACAACTTTTTACCAGCAGAAAGTAACTTATTAGTTCACTACAAACGTTTTAACCATTTTGAAGAGACCTACTTTGTGAGTAATACCGGAAAACGTTAAAAATCATCGATATATGTTTGGTGACCTGAGTCACTTTCACTTTCTCTTTCCCGAGTAAACAGCGATGTAAATAAAAAAAATGACTTGGAGGACACTTTTTTTGAGCTCAAAGCAAGTTGTAGTGCTAATTTTTTATTGTTATGTTCAATAGCATATATATATATTGTTTTTTGATAACCTTGTTTTTTGATAACCTTTATAAATAAAATATGAAAATAATATTTAAAAATCGGTAAATAATTACGGATCTTAACCTTTATAGAGCCTTTAAGTTGTATGGTTACCTTCTGCTCGATGGGAGCGGAGCGGCTTGTGGGGGATGCTTCAGAGCATTTTTCATTAGAGACAGCGGGGTTGATTGGGCTGTTTGTGGTGGCGGTGGCGGTGGGATCGGCGAGGCTTGTGAGGCTGCTTCTGCGAGGCCCTCTTTGGAGACAGCAGGGCTGCTGGGGCTGTTGGTAGTGGCAGTGGCTTGTGGGGGCTTCCGAGCATTAATCGCTGTCATTGTCGGAGGCAGCGTGGCTGCTGGGTACCCTGGGCAGTCTAGACAACTGAACCCTACACTTTGACAGGTGTGGGTCCTTTGTCAATGCACCTAAGTATGACGGCTGACCTTCCCAGGAAGTACTTGCCATCGGTTCCCTTTGCTGCGGAAATAGAAAAGAAAACGTGTAATGAAATATATGAAATGTATAAGTATCGAGATCGAAACGTATATGCATTGCTGAAGATGTATTCTTAAGTTTTATGATTACCTTCTGCTGCATGGGAGAGGCGCGGCTTCTGGGGGCTGCTTCGTCATCTGACACATCGGGACTGCTGGGGCTGTTTTCGGTGGCGGTGGCGCCCCACCTCCTTTTCTTGGCTGTATACATCCACAAATAACTGCACTGGGTCTTAATTCTGCAATTGAAAGAATATATAATGTTAACGTTCGTATATGCTCTACATTGACATGATAAGTTTGTTGTATGTGAACGAATGTTAGAAAGTTCATCTCACATCAACTTACCGCTGGTCGGCGACGTCATAATGTGTATCTGCCGTCGTCCGCTTGTGGCATAACAGGTCCGCGACCTGGTCAGCCTTGCCGGCGTCCAACTGTTACAATTTTGCGGTTTAGAGTCGGGCTGAATTGGAATATGTGGTGTTTTGCCGCCAGTCCCGACCTGAAGAAAATCGACATTGATTATGGCAAGTGTGATTGTTATAAGCATCCATTGTATGTCTAATCATAGAATGATACATAGCATAATCAATCAATAAAGTGAAAATTACTTCGCCCAGGCTCTATCTAGCCACTTGTTAATATGGCTCTGGTTGAGGTCGGGGTGGGACTTGCCGCGCCCGAACACCTGGCAGTCTGCGCGCTCCTGCACCTGCACTGTTGGAAAATAAATCAGTGCTGCAGCCTACAGAAGCGGCGCAGCAGGTTCATTTCCTCGAGTTGCAGATGGAAATAGGCGTAGCGCCCCCACTTTGCTGTCTTGTGAGCGTCTATCGTCACAGTGTAGTGGAAGCTGCCACGGAACGGCTACGCTTGTTGCACGTGCCTGAACTGCAATGCAATGCAAAGCCAACTTTTATATGCCTATGATGTGATCAATGAATGAATGAATGAATGAATGGGTTAAAGGTGTGAAACGGAAGTATACATACTCGGAGTTGAACGAACTCCCCGGCGCGGGAGCCGTTTGGAATTGCAATCAGCATTATCAATATTCCTCGCATGTCAGGAAAGAATTATGCCGGCCGGCGCCGGAAGCCCTCCACGCACAGTCTGTAATAATCAGACGCCTTGAGGTCGCCGTCAAGGTAGATCTGTGGGTATGTCGGCCGACTCCTAGACCCTCGGCTCCACCGCCCGTCGTATGATCGCCTTTTTGGTAGCAGAAGTGCAGCCCTGCAGCTTGCGAACGGCCTGTTAAAGTACATATGAATTAGTTTGTGTCAAAAAGCAATGCACATACGCTACAAAAAAAACTGCATATTTATTGTCTATGCTGTAATGCATGCATATGTGTTTACCTCGTCAGCGATACCGGCTGCCAACAGCCGATCGTCCTGGGCCCACCTCAGGAACTTAACGACGGAGGCAAGGTTGCTCCTGGCGGTACCAGGGTGGTGTTCCATCTGGAAATAACCGTCTGCAACTTCAAGATGGTCTTTCCACTGCACCACATTATCCAGGGAGCCGCCCTCCTGGTTCCCTGCCAGGGCGAGGAAACGGTTGAGCTTCATGGACTCCTCTGCCACCTTTGGAGCCTCCATTTCGCCACCGCATCTAAAGGAAGGTGGCAAGACCAGGCCTGAACTACAAAGAATAAAAGAGAAATATAATGGAACACCACTTGTACAATACTTGGCGTTGGTAAGCAATATCAACGGTCACTAGTCGTTATACTTGCAGCTTCGTCGGCCCTTCATTACCCGAGCGCTTGGAGGTAGACCAATGCAGTACTCTCTGGTGAGGTACTGCTGAGCCTCTTCCTGCTCCTCCTCGCTCTTCTCCTCCTCCGAGTAACTGGAGTCCTCGGAGGCGGTTGCGGGTTCGCCCCTAGCCCCCGATATGGCCTGAGGAGGTATCCCCTTCTTCGTCACATGGAGTGTGTACATTGAAGTATGTTCAAAAGCAACACATAGAACTAGCAGTTTTTTTGGGGGGTTGTGGGGGATGGGGTCTTTAGCCCTTATGTGGGGGAAATTTTATGCGCGATTTTCCACTTTGGGGGATTTGTTTACTTGCTTTCTCATTATTACATTTGTACATGTTTGCACTATATTCATTGCTTTGTTTCATAATTTAGTACGTTTGACAAGCTTTAATTGAAATAGAATTGAGATATTATAATCATGAGACACATCCTTCTATTTAAAAAAAATTAAAATTTTAAGGGGCAATTTTTTGGTCAGGAAAGGGTAAAACCCCTGACTAGACACGTGCGTTGTCATATAGTTTGTATAACATACATGATATTAGCCATCTGAGACACCTACGTTTACAAAGGCCTTGTATTGGGCAAGGTACTCCACGCTGCCATATTTTAGCTGGTTAACCAAAGATTCAAGATGAGGGCCCCGTTTGATAACGGTGGAGCCCCAAATACACCTCTAGTACGCGCGGCCGTTCTTGGCACTCTTGCCACGGCATCTTGCAGCCTTGGCGCAGAGATGGTATGTCACACCTCTGCGCCCAAAAGCCCGTGCTGGGTCCTCAAATGGTCGTTTAGTCTCTTCAGGGAGACCCTGATCCCCTTTTCGCTAAGGCACAAAGGGCAAACCCCATCCATTGATTTGTTTTTTTTGTCGTGATGTTTTCGCACGTTGACATTTTTCGAAGTGAACATTAAACATTTTGAGACACATTCACAATATGTTCTCAAAATGGTTTTTTTATGACAAAAAACTACCCCCGGGCCAATATTTAGGTCGAAGTTTTAATTAAGTCTGGTCCGACATACAAATTAAATTAATTGTGCCAAGTTTCAAGAATATAAGTCAATAAATGGCCGACTTTGATCACTTTAAACCTTTAAAAACACAGACAAAACTTATTTTAGTATACCCCTGTTTGACACGCCCTTTCCCGGCCCCAAATGGTCACACTTTTGTAAACCTGGTATCGTCAGGTCCGGTGAACGTATATTTATCCATATATACCAGATTTAGCCATTAAATATCACGTTTAGTTATTTTTAACAATTTTATTGTTAACAAAGCCAAAAAAGGCTTATCAGTTCCCTGCTTGACCCGTACTGAACACCATACTTTTTGTCACACTTCCGTAAACATGATATCGTCAGGTCCGGTGAACGTATATCTATCCATATATACTAGATTTTGGCATTAAATATCACGTTAAGTAATTTTAATAAATTTTATGGTAAAAGAAGCCAAAAAAGGCTTATCAGTTCCCGGTTTGACCCGTGCGAAACACCATACTTATGGTCACACTAGTGTAAACATGGTATCGTCAGGTCCGGTGAATGTATATCTATCCATATATACCAGATTTTGCCTTTAAATATCACGTTTAGTAATTTCAAACAATTTTATTGTAAAAGAAGCCAAAACAGGCTAATCAATTCCATGCTTGACCAGTACGGGACACCACACTTTTAGTCACACTAGTGTTAACATGGTATCATAAGGTCAGGTAAACGTTTATCTATCCATATATACCAGATTTGGGCATTAAATATCACGTTTAGTAATTTTAATAAATTTTATTGTGAAAGAAGCCAAAAAAGGCTTATCAGTTCCCTGTTTGACCCGTACGGAACACCATACTTTTGGTCACACTTCCGTAAACATGGTATCGTCCGGTCCGATGAACATTAATCAATCCATATATACCAGATTTGGGCATGAAATATCACGTTTAGTATGTTTAAACAATTTTATTGTAAAAGAAGCCCAAAAAGGATTATCAGTTCCCTGTTTGACCAGTACGAAACACCATACTTTTGGTCACACTAGTGTAAACATGGTATCGTCAGGTCCGGTGAACGTTTATCTATCCATATATAGCGGTTTTGGGCATTAAATATCATGTTTAGTAGTTTTAAACAATTTTATTGCAAAAGAAGCCAAAAAAGGCTTATCAGTTCCTTGTTTGACCCGTACGAAACACCATACTTTGCCATGCCGTTGAAAAACACGGCGCGAAAATTAATAATTGTGAAATCAATATAACAATACATCTAGTGTAAGTTTACATATGTCTGTACTCACGATCTCGCTGTAAATCACATAAATAACATAGAAAAACACAAATCGCGGACACTTACTATGGCGTTGCTTTGTTTACCTAAAATCGGTTACAATACAGTTAACTTGGCAAGTACTAGTACTCTCCTAATTATAACCCTATAGTACATAGTACAAGCCGAGAGGGTGACCTTGGGGTTCTGGCTATACCTAGGGAACGGGTCGAGTTATTGGAGAACGGTTTTCTGATCCGTGCTGATGAGTGAACCGACCTTTGGGTTTGATGCCCGTTCAGCTGTTCGTCCGTCCGTCCGTTCGTTCGTCCGTCCGTACGGCTAGATGGTGGTATTGTGCCAAGGACCATAACTCCTGAACGGTTAGAGAAAGCCGCACACGGTTTTCGCCATTTCGCTCAGGATTGAAAAGACCTTTGGGTTTCATGCCCGTTCAACCGTTCGTCTGTCTGTCCGTTCGTCCGTCCGTCTGGCTAGATGGTGGTATTGCGCCAAGGACCATAACTCCTGAACGGTTAGAGAAAGCCGCACACGGTTTTCGCCATTTCGCTCAGGATTGAAAAGACCTTTGGGTTTCATGCCCGTTCAACCGTTCGTCTGTCTGTCCGTTCGTCCGTCCGTCTGGCTAGATGGTGGTATTGCGCCAAGAACCATAACTCCTGAACTGTAAGAGACAGCCGCAAACGGTTTTCACCATTGTGCTCAGGAGTGAAAAGACATTTGAATTCGATTCCCGTTCAGCAAATATTATCCAATATTTGTACAAATTAATCACATGGTAGACAATTGGCAACCTTTAGGCTATTCTAACATAACACACTCTAGTGAAAAGACCTTGTTCGAAGCCCGTTCAGAAAATATTCACAAATATTTGTACATATTAATCATATGGTAGACAATTGGCAACCTTTAGGCGACAAGTGTCCCCCGAGTATATCTCGTGTCGCCCAAAGGTTTAGTGTGTATGCAAAGTCGCCTAAAGGTTGAATTTGTATGTGTAGATATATGACAGATGCTTTTCTAACATAGCACTCGCTATTCTAACATGACATAGACTATTCTAACATAACATACGCTATTATTACAAGACACTCGTTATTCTAACATGAAAGAGACTTTTCTAACATAACACTCGCCATTCTAACAAGATACTCGCTATTCCAACATGACAGAGGCTTTTTCTAACATAACGCTTGCTATTCTATAGTCGCCTAAATGGTTAGAGTCAAAGGTTGAGGCGACAATTGCTCGGGAACAGTCGTCTTAAGAACACCATGCCGTCTGTTAGCCAATGGCACGCGTGTGCCGGCCAGCCAGTGGCCATAACTTCGTAACGGCTCAAGAAAGAGCTGAATGGACGTCAGATTCGCGCTTCGAGAGAGGTCGATTACTTGGACAAAGACTCTTCAGCCGAGACCGTAGAACATTGCTCAGTCCAGTAATAAGTGACAGTAAAATGGCCAGGGGGTGGGGGCGATGGATTTCCCATGGGGGCTTGAGATATCTGTAAACGGACTTCAGATTTGTGCTTAGCGTTGAATCATTACCCAAGAAACCGAGTTTGAATCCCGACCTCGAACATTGACTTCTGGGGTGAAATCTTCATCAGGGTGAAAATTTCAACCTGAGGGTGACCCCCCTCAAACCGCTCAAAACTCGGTATTCTAGTGCAGGGTTAATTGCTGAGCACGAATCTGCTGTCCTTTGTCTGATATCTGGACCCCTTCCGGGACTATGGAGCTGCAAATGTGGTAGGGTTAAAATAATGATTAAACGGACTTTTTTTACTGTCAATATATAAAATGAGAGTCCTATCATTTTTTTTCCAACTTTTCTTGATTTTGTTTTCGTTTTATTCTTAAATTCACAAATTTCTACTTCAAAAATACAAACTATTCCGGGTCTAGACATTAGAAATAAATAAATACATGTATTATGGTAAAAAAATGGACAAAGCGCCCGAGGGTAGGGCACTTTGACTCCCCTTAGCGTACCCTCGGGCCAAAATTTAGGTCAAAGTTTTTATTTTGTTCGGTCCGGTATACAAATATAATTAATTGTTCCAAGTTCAGCCCTACAAGTGCAGCAATGACGGAGTAATGTTGTTTTAAAGGGCCAAAATACTCTAAAAAGACTAATAATCAATAACACCTTACTTGGCCACGCCCTTGTCCGACCCGTGGGCACCATAGGTTTAGGGCTCCTCAAATTGTTTGTTGTACCTTTTCCAACAAATCTAGATATTCGTCAGACGCAACGAGTCACATAAAAGAGCAAGGACATAGCCAAAAAGGCTTAACAAAGTGTCCAAAAACATACGGTAGGGCACTTTGACTCCACTTAGCATACCCCTGTGCCAATATTTAGGTCAATGTTGTTATTTCGTTCTGTTTGGCATACACATATAATACATTGTGCCAAGTTTTAGCCCTACAAATAAAACCACGAGGGAGTAGGGTAGTTTTAAAGGCCATAACGTTAAAAAATGCAAAAAAACCCAGAGTCCCTCCCTTGGCAACGCTTTCGTCCGACCGATAATAAAAATAATGATAATATACAAATTTAAATTCGATTGGTATACAGCGTGCCTGTTCCTCCAATGCCCATATCTGTCAGCTGATGTTTAAGCTTTACACTTGTGAATAAATTGTCGAAGTAAAGTCGATACGATGCTTTGGGAAGCTCCGAAATCAGGTCAAGTACTACTCCAGCACCCGTCCCAAGTTCATGACGTCCGGCACCGGCACCTTGATAGGGCTCAAACTGAATGAGGTAACCAAGTCTGGTAGTAAGACACCACAACTTGAAACCAAATCGAATGGGTTTTCCCCGAATGAACTGCTTTGAACTATGTTTACCAAAGTAAGGCACCATGGACTCGTAGATTGAAAAATCTTGCTACATTGGAAAGTACTGCAAACGTCAGTCATTGGTCAGAGAATACAAAGGTCTTATCTTGCTCAACTTGCCATTTGGATTCAGTTGATTGTTGTTACAAACATGATGGTATTTAAGTATGTCTTCAAACCGCTTCCTTGACATAGCGTTACATATTGCCTCATTTTTAGTATCAGGTTTCTGTAACCAATACATCCGCCGTCTTGGAAGATTTGCATACCCTGTCACAAGCAGAATAGCAATGAAAAGTCGAACCTCTTCAAAAGATATTTGAAATTTATGATTACCTTGATGTCTGGTATACTTTGTAGTCTGTTCTCTGATCATTGAACACACTTCGTCATCAAAAAATAGTTCAAACAGTAAATGATGCTCCCAGTCTCTATAAAAGAATTCGGGTCGTCTGAAATTCCATTGCAAATATCTGTCCATCTGATCATTTGGAATATCTGTTCTGATCCAGTGACGGTGAAGTGCCGGTCGCCGTCTTCCCCTTCTAGGAATCTTGGGCATCCGTTGCTCATTCTGGTTTTGTTGCACAGGGATCTGAACGTCATAGTCAATAGTCGTGTCCGATGCATCGGGCACAGAATCTTCATCACTACTCTCATCCTGCGATGTGTCCGAATGGTTAGTGTCTGTGATGTTTGAGACTGATCCGGTGGCATTTCGAATAGAAACAGTCTCATCAGCACGAAGTTGGTTCCTTGTCAAATTGTTTATATTGCCTCCGAGGTCTTCATCCCCGCTATCCTCATCACTTTTTGTAGCATCTTCTGGTCCAGTCATGAACACATCAGCTTCTTGAAAGTCTGTAGCATCTTCAAGAAGATGCAACACATCATTTAGAGTGAGCCTGTTAACAAAAATTTATATAAATGTAGTTGTAAAATATTATTATTTGTTATTTTTACAGACCATACTAAATCTCAATATACATTAATGATGTAAATACTTGTTTAAATGTGTTAAGCTCTCCATGAATGGAGGAAATAAAGAATCTATCTATCCTATCCCAATATTACAAATCTATAATTTTGAATTTATCACAAAACATGTATAATTTAGCATAAATAAATACATACCTTTTTTAGCCATTGTCAGTCCAACAAAAATTTGCCTCTTGTCGTTAAATGCAGCCTTATGAATGCATGAAATCTCTTTCTGTTTCATCTCAAATTTGTGTTACCTGATACAAAGGACTGATAGCACAGCCACACAACAGAGATAACTGTATATTTATCACTGAAATAATTAACACTGACCAGATTTCCTAGGTGACCCAAATATATGACGCTAGACATTTATGGGTTTTAATTAATCATTCCATAACCAATCCCTGAACCTATGAAAGATTGGTTAAGTTTTAATGGCTAGTAGTTTGTAAATGTGTTAAATTTGTGTTTGAAGTAAACTGCTTGTCTATAGTTGTGTAATTATCAAAGTTTCAATATGTGTTCAGTGCTTTGTAAGATATGTTAACAATTTAAGAAAATGGCGGTTCTATCGCAGAGCTTCTTTACATTAGTTCAGATTAACTATGTTGGGAAGTTCCCATACTCAATGACGCCTTAATCTGTTTTGGATGCTTATTAACTTGCAAGAGATGCATCAGCCATAAGTAAGAGAATAACGAATGATTGACGTGAGGAGGATAGGACGTTCGATTCCATAAATAGGAAGCGTAATGTATTTTTAGTTATTTGCGATGCTATTTTATGATTGTAATATGTTTATGTCCACTTAAATGTCTTAACTGTTAAGGTCGCCGTGGTGTAATGGATATGATGTCCGCCTAGCGACCGGGAGGTCACGGGTTCGATCCCCACCGTGGGAGCGTTCTTTAGATCTCCCCCCAAAACACCAAGTACTGGTTCTAGGCCCAGGAAACGGACTAGAGAGCATTTATATAAGCCTTAGGCTTTCGATGCAATCGAGCTAAAATAAATAGGGTTAAACTAATTAACTGTTTAACGATGCATTATGTTTGACGCAACGCTATCTAATAACTGAGTCACAAGAACGATATTCATTAACACATACGTATTGATAATTGCAGCCAAGAATCCCGTTGTAGCTACCCTTACGAAAATTTAGGCCCTGCAGCAACTATTAGCGGCTAAGTTACCGCCATGTTGCGGCTCAGTTGCCGCTACTAGTTGCGGCTTTGTAGCCGCAAGGTTGTTTTACGCATGCAAATGAGCTTTCTGGCTACTAGTTGCGGCTCGGTTGCCGCTACTTATTGCGGCTTGCTTGCCGCTGCTAGTTCTGGCTCTGCTCTGGCTACTAGTTCTGGCTACGTTGCCGTTACTAGTTTTTGCTATGCTCTATTGTGATAGTGACCTTGACCTTTGACCTAGTGACCCCAATTTCAATAGGGGTCATCTTATGTCTATTGTCCAAGGCCAATGAACTGGGCTACCGACAGACATCCAGCAAAACAATATACCCCCTCTTCTTCGAAGGGGGACACAATGATTAACAATTTGCATGATATATACATTTCAAAGCAGATGCACAATTCCTCACCATTATCCCTTAGGGTTATTTAGGTATAGACCTGACCATTGTCAATCATCAGTCAGTACTTGGGCAAATAAAATGGTCAGGTCTATACCTAAATAACCCTAAGGGAAAATTGTGAGGAATTCAATGATTTGTGCATCTGATTTGAAGTGTAATACATTTTTATCTTAGTAGAAATTAAATGCATTGCTTTGTAAATTATTATTTAATATTTCTACTAAGAGAAAATTGTATTATTTGCTCTTGTTAATAACAACAAATTTCATTCATTTTAATGTAACACATTTTATTAAAGAAAAACATTCTTCCTATTACTTAATTTCATTGGTTAATATTGTAATACATAATATAACTAGAAATGGCGCGGCAGAGGCCGACGCGTATCCCCACGCCGCATGTTTGACCCAGGGGCGCCCCAGGGTTGGTAATGGGGCCATGCATAGTTGAGATTGACCGTATTGTCATAAGAGAAGTTCAGTATCAATTAGAAGTGAATCGGTGTAGAAATGAAGATATTATAGTAAAAGACAATTTTGGGTGGGTGTGGCCTATTATGGGCGGGGCGCCCCAGGGTAGGTAATGAGGCCATACATAGTTGAGATTGACTGTATTGTCATAAAAGAAGTTCAGTATCAATTTGAAATGAATCGGTGTAGAAATGAAGAAATTATAGTAAAAGGCAATTTTGGGTGAGCGTGACCTATGTGGGCGGGGCGCCTTAGGGTTGGTAATGGGGCCATGCACAGTTGAGATTAACTGTATTGTCATAAGAGAGGTTCAGTATCAATTTGAAGTGAATCGGTGTAGAAATAAATAAATTATAGTGAAAGGCAATTTTGGGTGGGCGTGGCCTATGTGGGCGGGGCGCCCCAGGGTTGGTAATGGATTCATGCATAGCTGAGATTGACCGTATTGTCATAAGAGAGGTTCAGTATCAATTTGAAGTGAATCGGTGTAGAAATGAAGATATTATAATAAAAGGCAATTTTGGGTGGGCGTGACCTATGTGGATGGGGCGCCCTAGGGTTGGTAATGGGGCCATGCACAGTTGAGATTAACTGTATTGTCATAAGAGAGGTTCAATATTAATTTGAAGTGAATCGGTGTAGGAATAAAGAAATTATAGTAAAAGGCAATTTTGGGTGGGCGTGGCCTATGTGTTGCGGGGCGCCCCAGGGTTGGTAATGGATTCATGCATAGCTGAGATTGACCGTATTGTCATAAGAGAGATTCAGTATCAATTTGAAGTGAATCGGTGTAGAAATGAAGAAATTATAATAAAAGGCAATTTTGGGTGGGCGTGACCTATGTGGACGGGGCGCCCTAGGGTTGGTAATGGGGCCATGCACAGTTGAGATTAACTGTATTGTCATAAGAGAGGTTCAATATTAATTTGAAGTGAATCGGTGTAGAAATAAAGAAATTAGTGTAAAAGGCAATTTTGGGTGGGCGTGGCCTATGTGTTGCGGGGCGCCCCAGGGTTGGTAATGGATTCATGCATAGCTGAGATTGACCGTATTGTCATAAGAGAGATTCAGTATCAATTTGAAGTGAATCGGTGTAGAAATGAAGAAATAATAGTAAAAGGCAATTTTGGGTGGGCGTGGCCTATGTGGGCGTGGCCTATGTGGGCAGGGTGCCCTTGGGTTGGTAATTGGGCCATGCTTAGCTGAGATTGACCGTATTGTTATAAGAGAGGTTCAGTATCATTTTGAAGTGAATCGGTGTAGAAATGAAGAAATTAGTGTACAAGGCAATTTGGGGTGGGAGTGGCCTATGTGGCCGGGGCGCCCCAGGGTTGGTAATGGGGCCATACATAGTTGAGATAGACCGTATTGTCATAAGAGAGGCTCAGTATCAATTTGAAGTAAATCGGTGCAGAAATGAAAAAGTTAATGTAAAATAACATACAAAAAATGAGTGAAAATCTCTGACCCGGCCCCGCCCCAACCCCCACTACTTTTGACCCAGGGGTCAGATCAAAATTCCGTCACTGTCACCGTCGCACATATGCTCATAGCTACCATGTATGTAAGTTTCAAGGTTCTAGTGCTAATAGTGTAGGAAGAGCAGTTGGCCAGGACGGACGGACGGACAGACGCACATCACCACAATATCCCCACTTTTTCTTCGAAAAACGTGGGGATAATAAAATATTTACACAAAATATAAACACGGAGTATTGTTGCGCAAACAAGCTTAAATTTACATTTAGAAACATAAATATAAAGTTTGGAAATTGTTAATGTGTCCATATGTGAACAGGTCCCTTCAATACAAGAGCCATTCTTTGAACAATGACAATTACACTGTTTACAGCCCTGCATTATCATTTTATAGAGATAACTCTCTCTACTTCTTGTACTGTACTTATACTATCCAGAGTTACGTTTTCTTATCTGCTTAAATGATAATTCAGCCAGAAGAGAAAAGGAGCTTTGATATTGTATTGCAATACATGTCAAAAAGTAGTTGTGAAATTAGAAAAGAAAAAAAATATCAGTCTGTTGGCAGACTAAATGACAATGTAAGATCACAAGAAAAGAGAATGTCACTAGTGTAGAATTAAAATCTCACAATAAATGACATAGTCATGGCCCGGACAAGCTCATTTATGGCCATGTTTTACCTTTGAAGTAGTAGGCTTTCCGTAGATAAGCCGAACCGACTTGAAATTTTCAGTAACAACATTACAATAATGTAGGTTTTTATTTCCAAACCCATGCTTTTTCATTAATATACACCAATTGAAACTGTATTAATCACCACAGCTTACTTACAATGACTTTAACTCTTCCCAAGTAACTTCTTTTCGTTTGTCAGATTCTTCAGCCATTTTGATTTTTTGTCTGATGACATCATCAGTGATGTCATGACATTTACAAAATATTATGTCATTCTACTATTGTAGCTACCTTCTGGCTACTAAGAGCCGCTAGTGTCTACTATAAGCCTTTTGTGTTTCAAGATTAATATTAAAGTATTGGTCGTGGCTACCATTTAGCTCATAATTGCACTTTTTTGATACAAGAATATGTTCTGGCAATTTTCTGGCTAATATGAGCAGCTAGCGGCTACTATGGCTATAAGAGCCGCTAGCGGCTACTAATAGCCATACGATTGCCACACTGTAGCCGCTAGCGGCTACTTTTGGCTATTTTCTGGCTAGTAGTTGTGGCTACAAAAAATGGTTGCGGCTTTGTAGCCGCAACCTTTTCATTTCTGTAAGGGTATGCATTATTATTTTTGAATTTATTTACGTATTGGCGTACTCGTTCGTTCAGCACAGTTTGGCCACATCGTTTGGTTTGGTGCAACTCGAACAAAAGAACCCAGTGAAACCCTAGTGTTTTTGTAACTTTAAACACAAACGTTGAACAAACATCATTTTACAATTTTGGTTACTCACTACTGTTTGATTACAAATCTGACAATTTTTGCACAAAATGTAAAAGGAAAATAAATGTGTTGTTTACAAGAGTATATGCCTTTTATCTCCCTATTTAGGATATTTAGAAATTTCACACATATCCTGGTCGCCCTAGTATAAGTACACCGCTAAAATAAAACAATCAATGGGGATTTGTATAATTACAGCCAATTTGTTCCATAAAGTAAACACAATTCTAACATATGCATTACTTCAACAACACTCGTAAAGTGTTGTCCCAGATATAAGCTTGCGAAGTCCACAGAGGCTAATCGAGGACGACACTTTCCGCTCTAAACTGGATTTAAAAAAAGAAACTTCCTTTAAACGAAAAAAATCATTAAAGCTGAAAGTGTCATCCCAGATTAGCCTGTGTGAATTGCACAGTCCAGACCCGGACGACACTTAACGCACAAGCATTAAGCCACGTTTTTCCAAAGCTCAACTGTAGTAATCAGACGTTCGATTGTGGAATGGAACACTTAAGAATTAGATCGGTTTGTTGTAGACAAAAGAAAGGCTCGTAGATTGTATGGCGATCTCAGTAAAATGAACCATAAGCAAACTGCATGAACAAATCGTATGTAACAAAGCCTTTACCTACTTAAAACTTAAGTTGACACAATTCAACCGCGTCTGTCTGGCATTGATAAAACGCGCGTCCGGCGCATCCAAATAATTATAAGTGACGTGAAACTGCATTTGAAAAAGCATATTGAAGGTCCGTTATCATTGAATACGAAACATCGTAAACACCTTGAACGTGTTAATAATCGTATATAACATATGAAAGGCATGCAAAACAGATAATATATACTCCCGCCATCTGAGAAAAAACTATTGCATACACTGTTTGGTCGATTTTAATTTTAATTTTGACCCAGTCTAGCGTTTGCAAATATTATTTATAGTGAAATAGGAAGTCGTTCATACCTTTACATCTCACATGATCTTCGCCTGTGGTGACATATGATCGCCGACAAGCTGCCTCCATGCGTAAAGACGCCGCGTGAGTCTTTCCAGCCTTTTGCAGCATACAAATATGGAACGTACCGGTAATCAATACCGACACATAAGAATGCATTGCGAATGTGAGGACAATTGTGTTTTAAGCCACGTTAACTGACACGTTTTATACTTCAACTATTAAAGCAAGATCTAGTAAGATAAAAGGTAAAGGTTTCATGCAGATGTTACCTTGTTTACTATTGCCGTTAGAGGGCTTAGTCCATAGTTATTTTTAGTTATATAAACCGCTTATAAACATGAAATAAAAAATGAATATGTAATACGATACCGGAACTTTCTGTTTGCAATTCATGGAAGCAAACACAATTTTTTGAAAACTGTTCGACATGTCTGTGCTCATAACATGTGCACGCGTCGTTGCACATGAGGTGCATACTGCGAGGCATGTTAATATGTTCTTTAACTGGGCTCTGTTCAAACCACCTGTGTTCGGTGCAGTAACTGAGCCTTTTGTAGTTTTTGGTTTCACCAGTGCGGAATGTGACACACAACTGTATTTTCAAAATGGTAAGTTTACTTGTTTATTATATGCAACAAAATATATAAATATATATATATATATATATATATATATATATAAACATGTATCGAATACGAACACATGTGTATAGCATGTCTTAGTTAATTATTTTAAGTTTAAAGCTCGATATTCAAATGAGATTTACATGACGTTTATAAACAAACACGCGAACTTACACGAAAACAGTTAAGAGATATTTTGATACTTATCGAATCATACGCTAATAATAATAATATTTCAGAATTAGTTTGCAATGTTGACGTTTGCAACGAATGTCAAACCACAGTGAAACAACGTCATACAATTTAAATAAAAAATACGTGTCTGTACTGTAATCTGTACTTTCAAACTGTGTTAAATATTTCACCGTAAACGTGTTACTTTAATTCTTTTAATGAAACTTTGATCCAGAAAACAGAGGCGGTTGCAAGTTTTTAATTAAGATGGGGAAGGATCTTCTAATTTCCAAACACAGCTCACCTTGAAAATTAAAAATATGCAATCTATTCAAACAAGCAAAATCGCATTCCTGACTGACATAAATGTAACACTTATATGTTGATTATCATTATCTGGCAAGTTTGGTCGTTTGGGTAAATGAGGGACGATGGCACAAAGATCCTCGGTCTGTTGCGGGAGCTTTGAGTAGCTCATCTATGGTGAGGTACGTTCACTCTTTCACTATGTCTATGCAGCTATTCTTATGATAGCCTTCCGAAGGCGACCTCTCTCTAGCGTACCATGTGGAGAACATTCTTGCACAGTAGACCTCTGGTGACGAGTCAAAACCAGGCCAACGTTTGTTGTTGACGGTCGCCAAGAAGGGTTCTGTTGGACCAACAAGTGTTTCTGTCATGTTCCGGACGTTTTCGTTGGTTTTGTGCTCGATGTAAGAGATGCGGCGCAGTCTTCGAAGACACTTGTGTTCAAAAGCCTATACGGTGTCAGCGTGAATCGTCCAGGTCTCGCAGCCGTTTAGTAGGACGGAGAAAACGAGGGACTTGAAGAGCCTGTACTTTGTGTAGAAACATTTGGAGCTGCTTGACCCTGCCTGCTCAGTCTGACCATTGCTGTCTCATGGTTATTGTATTCGGACTTTAGGCGTTATTATGCCACTCATAAGGACAATTTCATCAGCGAAACATTTGTTTTAGAATCGCCTTCCAATGGTTGATATGAAGGTGTGATAATCGTGGACGGTCTTCTAGAGTATCGTTTCAAGAAAACGAAAGGGGAAAGGAAGGGGAGAGCAAACAGCAGTTACGGACGCAAACGGACGTTCTGAAGTCATTCATATGTTCAGTGAGATGCACTGAGCTGCTTGCGTTCCGTAGATGTTTAAGATAACTTTCACCAGCCTTTCGTCAATATTGAACTTTCTCAGAACCTGCCATGCCATACGCGTCAATGAAGTTGTGGAAAAGCTAACGTTGATATTGCTTGTTTGATTATAAATTAAACTCTTCAGTTTTGTTCAAATGCCCCCTTTTAAGCTCTGAATCAAGACTGCTATCGGGTCTTACTTTTAAATCGGATGAGGATGATGAACGGCATGATTTAGCTTAAATGGCTGACGAGGCTGATGGTGCGGTTATTCATGTCCAACGTGAGGGTGTTCTGTTGTGATGACCAGACACTTTGACCACTCCGGGCTCCACTACCGCTCATTCACGATATTCTTGCATAATGTCATCATTGCTGACGTCGTTGCCTCCCCTCCGTGCTTAATCAGCTCAGAAATGACGTTGTCAAGTCCATGAGATTTTCCAGCCGTCATTCTACGCACTGCTTTATACATCTCTTGCTTAAGCATAGATGGACTGTCGTCGCCCGCTTCTGTATGATCAAAATCTATACAGTCACAATTGGTTTGTCATTTGAATACACAAACATACAGAGACCTTCTATTTGTAAACACTGAAGATCTGATAAAACATAATGAGCATGAATTATACCCTCCACGAGTAATGCATTGTAATTGGCTGTATTGTATTCGCCGGGTGCAACTTTTGCAGTATTGATCGGCCTGAATATACTAGTCTAAATATATCCGTTATAAACCGTCGAAAGTCTTTATGAATAAGAACCGTACAGTAAGACGGAATAAATATCTATGCCGTTCAACTGGAATTCATGTTAAGGTACATTTTCGGGTAGCTGATTATGATCAGTCTGGACCGGACATCTGGAGATAATGTTTCAAATTGAAGAAAATCTCCACCAATAAACTTAGGCAACATAAAAGAAAATAAGATTTAAAATTATAGCAATTGTTTACGAAGAAAAGATGCATTTAAAAGATTATCATGATGAGTAAAATAACAATTAAAATAACTTTGTAGACATGGTAATACACATTATGTAACTTAATATAATGATCAATGATATTACTAATTGAATGTTGTTATAAAATGTTAAAAGTATACATATTAATAAATAACTATGATTTTAATTTTCTTGGCAATACTGTATTTCTGTGCTAAAATTCAGAGCAACTCCAGCCAATCACACTAATGAAAACACATGATTGTACAATTCTTATGATCACTGTCTTGGATAGGTTTTATCCGGTTTAAATGCTAATCAAACTCACACGTAACCCAAAATAAATAACAATTCAACGCGCGTCTAATGCGATTTGAACCAAATGTACCTATTCAGACAGAAAATTAAAACATGGAGTTTTAAACGTGACTCTCGAATCAAATATGACAAAACATTAAAGCTTTAAAACTAGTATCGTGCGGGGTAACCTGCGCCCCATTGAATTAAATTGTAAAACAAACACAATGCGCGGTACTATTTACTAGACAAGCATAAATAGCTTCATTAATCGTAAACCTAAACACTTCATAATCGTAAACCCAAACACTTCAGTAAATAGAAAATGTATGCGTGCAGTTTTGCCATTTGTTTTTTTACTCACTTATAAAATCAGTAATATTGCTGTAATCGATTAGTAACTAACGGCCATTATTTTACATGGTGAATTTATTTAAAATGTACATTTACGTAGTGAAATTAAAGAAAAGATTAATGAGTATATTGCAGGGATGGGACCGAATATCCGAATATTCGAATATCCGATAATCGGCCGAATATTCGAATCCAAAATTCATATTCGAATATTCTATTTTCATGCAAAGATACTTCCGAAAAAGTACATATAAGTACATGTACAAAGTCGCAATTTTGGTCTCCATTATAAGTCATTGCTTTGATAACAGCTTCCATCAATGAACGAGATGATAATTGGCAGACGGGATGGTATAAGGAGAGGGACCAATCATCGATTTACTATCAATTCATAGTTATGCAATATGTACAGACTATTTTCTGAAAATCAGTCGAAAATGAAAGTAAATTTATGTTAAACATTTACGTATATTGATAAACATTCCAAAATTGTGTTTTTAACCTCAGCGGTCAATTGTATAAACAGTGGTTAATATAAACTTTAGTAACTTGATTAACGCAGTTATTTACATGGTTATGTTATCGCAAGATAATTGTATTTGTAAAAACGATGGTTATTTCGTTGTAACCTAACTATTGAAATTTGTTTACTTACCACAGTAAAATTACCAAAAATGCAACCCTGAAAATGACGTCGTTTTTGCGCAATTTGTCAGACGAACATTGTCCAATATGGCCTCTGACTCTTTCACAAAAGAAATAAGCGAAAAACGGGCTAAACCCTTTTGTGACCGAGAGTTGGACGTTTTTAAGAACTTTATGACCGAAAATCTTCATAAACTCAAAGCAAACCAAAGCGGCCACTCCTTACCTAATAAGAAATGGCCACCATGCTCGTTGTAGTCAGAAATTCGGTACAAGACATTATTTAAAGCCCTATTAACACTCAAAATCAACGAATATTTCGTAAAATAGTTCATAAAATAAAGTTAACCCATACAAAATCATTGTCCCTTAAAGCAATAGCCAAAATGTAAACGCTAGATGTGGTCTGGTAACATAGATTTAACAATATACATTGTTACCAGGCCACATCAAGCGTTGAAATTATGGCTATTATAAACGGAACACTGAATTTGTAAGGGTTAACTTTATTTTACGAACAAAATAACGAAATATTCGTTGAATTTTAGTATTCATTGGGCTTTAAAAGGATCTGTCTGGTTATGATGTCTACGCATTGAATCGCAAAACTCATTAATTTATCGGGATGATATAACTACTGTGGTTAGTCTACATTAGCGACATGGTTATTCACATGGACCGAAGTAGGGTACAATGAAGCAATACAACGAAACGAACACATAATTTTTATATGTTGTCACAAGATTTATAATTTAATCCCGGGTGAAAACATTTTAATGCTTGTGTACATAATTACGAAATTTATGATCGAATCCCGGCTGTATAAAGTTTGAAGCAATAAAAGTGTGCGTTTTGCAACACTGCGTTTTGCAAGATAGAATTTATATTTGAAATATGAAATGAGTTAAATAGACATAAAATAATTCTTTAGAACGAAATTACTTGCATTGGGTATCAAATTAATTGAAGTTTGTATTTAAATAGCTTATATGTATTTAAAGTTCATGCCATTAAGCATTAAATATTGGGGACTTAAAATGATAACTTCATTCGTTTCAAGTTACCGAATTAATATACGTTACATCACTAAAATTATGTTTCAATTAAGCTTTATCTAATTTAATTCTTACATAGTTGATAAGTCTACTTATTGCTTTGTTCACTTAGCTTACTGTACCTTATACATATTGAAGAGTACAATAACAGAACATTGTTTAAGCTTTGAAAATGCTGATAATTTATCGCGATTGGTTGTACCTTTTCCAATAAATCTAGATATTCGTCAGACGCAAAGAGTCACATAAAAGAGCAAGTACATAGCCAAAAAGGCTTAACAAAGTGTCCAAAAAACATACGGTAGGGCACTTTGACTCCCCTTAGCATACCCCTGGGCCAATATTTAGGTCAATGTTGTTATTTTGTTCGGTTTGGCATACACATATAATACATTGTGCCAAATTTTAGCCCTACAAATGCAACCATGGGGGGGTAGGGTAGTTTTAAAGGCCAAAACGTTAAAAAATGCAAAAACCCAGAGCCCCTCCCTTGGCAACGCCTTCGTCCGACCGATAATAAAAATAATAATAATATACAAATTTGAATTCGATTGGAATGCAGCGTGCCTGTTCCTCCAATGCCCATTTCTGTCAGCTGATGTTAAAGCTTTACACTTGTGAATAAATTGTCGAAGTAAAGCCGAAACGGTGCTTTGGGAAGCTCCGAAATCAGGTCAAGTACTACTCCAGGACCCGTCCCAAGTTCATGACGTCCGGCACCGGCATCTTGATAGGGCTCAAACTGAATGAGGTAACTAAGTCTGGTAGTAAGACACCAAAACTTGAAACCAAATCGAATGGGTTTTCCCCGAATGAACTGCTTGGCACTATGTTCACCAAAGTAAGGCACCATGGACTCGTAGATTGAAAGATCTTGCTCTATTGGAAAGTACTGCAAGCATCGGTCATTGATCAGAGAATACAAAGGTCTTATCTTGCTCAACTTGCCATTTGGATTCAGTTGATTGTTGTTACAAACATGATGGTATTTAAGTATGTCTTCAAACCGCTTCCTTGACATAGCGTTACATATTGCCTCATTTTTAGTGTCAGGTTTCTGTAACCAATACATCCGCCTTCTTGGAAGATTTGCATACCCTGTCACAAACAGAATAGCAATGAAAAGTCGAACCTCTTCAATAGATATTTGAAATTTATGATTACATTGATGTCTGGTATACTTTATAGTCTGTTCTCTGATCATTGAACACACTTCGTCATCAAAACATAGTTCAAACAGTAAATGATGCTCCCAGTCTCTATCAAAGAATTTGGGTCGTCTGAAATTTCATTGCAAATATCTGTCCATCTGATCATTTGGAATATCTGTTCTGATCCAGTGACGGTGAAGTGCCGGTCGCCGTCTTCCCCTTCTAGGAATTTTGGGCATCCGTTGCTCATTCTGGTTTTGTTGCACAAGGATCTTAACGTCATAGTCAATAGTCGTGTCCGATGCATCGGACACAGAATCTTCATCACTGCTCTCATCCTGCGATGTGTCTGAATGGTTAGTGTCTGTGGTGTTTGAGACTGATCCGGTGGCATTTCGAATAGAGCACGAAGTTGGTTCCTTGTCAAAATGTTTATATTGCCTCCGAGGTCTTCATCCCCGCTATCCTCATCACTTTTTGTAGCATCTTCTGGTTCAGTCATGAACACATCAGCTTCTTGAAAGTATGTAGCATCTTCAAGAAGATGCAATACATCATTTAGAGTGAGCCTGTTAACATAAATTTATATAAATGTAGTTGTAAAATATTATTATTTGTTATTTTTACAGACCATACTAAATCTCAATTTTTACACATATGTGCTTAGCGTCTCAAATTTGGGACATCATATTGAGTAGTAAAAAGTCAAAGGAAAATAAGTTAATGCTTATATTTCCATTAGTGTACATTATAAAAATCACATATTTCAATATTACAAATCTATAATTTTGACTTTATCACAAAACATGAATAATTAAGCATAAAGAAATACATACCTTTTTTTAGCCATTGCCAGTACAATAAAAAATTGCCTCTTGTCGTTAAATGCAGCCTTATGAATGCATGAAATCTCTTTCTGTGTCATCTCAAATTTGTGTTACCTGATACAAAGGACTGAAAGCACAGCCACACAAGAGATATAACTGTATATTTATCACTGAAATAATTAACACTGACCAGATTTCCTAGGTGACCCAAATATAGGACGCTAGACATTAATGGGTTTTAATTAATCATTCCATAAGCAATCCCTGAACCTATGAAAGATTGGTAAAGTCTTAATTGCTGGTAGTTTGTAAATGTGTTAAATTTGTGTTTGCAGTAAGCTGCTTGTCTATAGTTGTGTAATTATCAAAGATTCAATATGTGTTAAGATTAACTATGATTGGAAGTTCCCATACTCACTGACGCCTTAATCTGTTTTGGATGCTTATTAACTTACAAGAGATGCATCAGCCATAAGTAAGAGTATAACGAATGATTGACGTGAGGAGGATAGGACGTTCGATTCCATAAATAAGAAGCGTAATGTATTTTTAGTTATTTGCGATGCTATTTTATGATTGTAATATGTTTATGTCCACTTAAATGTCTTAACTGTTTAGGTCGCCGTGGTGTTATGGATATGGTGTCCGCCTAGCGACCGGGAGGTCACGTGTTCGATCACCACCGTGGGAGCGTTCTTTAGATCTCCCACAAAGACACCAAGTACTGGTTCTAGGCCCAGGAAACGGACTCGAGAGCATTTATATAAACCTTAGGCTTTCGATGTAATCGAGCTACAATAAATAGGTTTTAACTAATTAACTGTTTAACGATGCATTATGTTTGGCTCAACGCTATCTTATAACTGAGCACAAGAACGATATTCAGTAACACATACGTATTGATAATTGCAGCCAAGAATCCCGTTGTAGCTACCCTTACGAAAATAAGCGGCTAAGTTGCTGCAATGTTGCGGCTCAGTTGCCGCTACTAGTTGCGGCTTTGTAGCCGCAAGGTTGTTTTTCGCATGCAAATGAGCTTTCTGGCTACTAGTTGCGGCTCGGTTGCCGCTACTAGTTGCGGCTTGCTTGCCGCTGCTAGTTCTGGCTCTGCTCTGGCTACTAGTTCTGGCTACGTTGCCGCTACTAGTTTTTGCTATGCTCTATTGTGATAGTGACCTTGACCTTTGACCTAGTGACCCCAATTTTAATAGGGGTCATCTTATGTCTATTGTCCAAGGCCAATGAACTGGTCTACCGACAGACATCCAGCAAAACAATATACCCCCTCTTCTTCGAAGGGGGACATAATGATTAACAATTTGCATGATATTTACACTTCAAAGCAGATGAACAATTCCTCACCATTTTCCCTTAGGGTTATTTAGGTATAGACCTGATCATTGTCAATCATCAGTCAGTACTTGGGAGAATAAAATGGTCAGGTTTATACCTAAATAACCCTAAGGGAAAATTGTGAGGAATTAAATTGTGCATCTGATTTTAAGTGTAATACATTTTTCTCTTAGTAGAAATTAAATGCATTGCATTGTAAATTATTATGTAATATTTCTACTAAGAGAAAATTGTATTATTTGCTCTTGTTAATAACAACAAATTTCATTCATTTTAATGTAACACATTTTATTAAAGAAAAACATTCTTCCTACTACTTAATTTCATTGGTTGATATTGTAATACATAATATAACTAGAAATGGCGCGGCAGAGTCCGACGCGTATCCCCACGCCACATGTTTGGCCCAGGGATGCCCCAGGGTTGGTAATGGGTCCATGAATAGTTGAGATTGACCGTATTGTCATAAGAGAAGTTCAGTTTCAATTAGAAGTGAATCGGTGTAGAAATGAAGAAATTATAGTAAAAGGCAATTTTGGGTGGGCGTGGCCTATGTGGGCGGGGCGCCCCAGGGTTGGTAATGGGGCCATGCACAGTTGAGATTAACTGTATTGTCATAAGAGAGGCTCGGTATCAATTTGAAGTGAATCGGTGTAGAAATGAAGAAATTATAGTAAAAGGCAATTTTGGGTGGGCGTGGCCTATGTGGGCGTGGCCTATGTGGGCGGGGTGCCCTAGGGTTGGTAATGGGGCCATGCATAGCTGAGATTGACCGTATTGTCATAAGAGAGGTTCAGTATCAATTTTAAGTGAATCGGTGTAGAAATGAAGAAATTAGAGTACAAGGCAATTTTGGGTGGGAGTGGCCTATGTGGCCGGGGCGCCCCAGGGTTGGTAATGGGGCCATTCATAGTTGAGATTGACCGTTTTGTCATAAGAGAGGCTCAGTATCAATTTGAAGTAAATCGGTGCAGAAATGAAAAAGTGAATGTAAAATAACATAAAAAATAAGTGAAAATCTCTGACCCGGCCCCGCCCCAACCCCCATAACTTTTGACCCAGGGGTCAGATCGAAATTCCGTCACTGTCACCGTCACACATATGCTCATAGATACCATGTATGTAAGTTTCAAGGTTCTAGTGCTAATTTGTAGGAGAAGCAGGTGGCCAGGACGGACGGACGGACAGACGCACATCACCACAATATCCACACTTTTTTCTCCGAAAAACGTGGGGATAATAAAATATTTACACAAAATATAAACACGGATTATTATCGCGCAAACAAGCTCAAATTTACGTTTAGAAACATAAATATAAAGTTTGGAAATTGTTAATGTGTCCATATGTGAACGGGTCCCTTCAATAAAAGAGTCCTTCTTTGAACAATGACAATTACACTGTTTACAGCCCTGCATTATCATTTTATAGAGATAACTCTCTCTACTTTTTGTACTGTACTTATACTATCTAGAGTTACGTTTTCTTATCTGCTTAAAATGATTATTCAGCCAGAAGAGAAAAGGAGCTTTGATATTGTATTGCAATACATCTCAATAAGTAGTTGTGAAATTAGAAAAGAAAAAAAATATCAGTCTGTTGACAGACTAAATGACAATGTAAGATCACAAGAAAAGAGAATGTCACTAGTGTAGAATTAAAATCTCACAATAAATGACATAATAATGGCCCGGACAAGCTCATTTATGGCCATGTTTTACCTTTGAAGTAGTAGGCTTTCCGTAGATAAGCCGAACCGACTTGAAATTTTCAGTAACAACATAACAATATTGCAGGTTTTTATTTCCAAACCCATCCTTTTTCATTAATATATACCAATTGAAACTGTATTAATCACCACAGCTTACTTACAATGACTTAAACTCTTCCCCAGTAACTTCTTTTCGTTTGTCAGATTCTTCAGCCATTTTATTTTTTTGTCTGATGACATCATCAGTGATGTCATGACATTTACAAAATATGATGTCTTTCTACTATTGTGGCTACCTTCTGGCTGCTAAGAGCCGCTAGTGGCTACTATAAGCCTTTTGTGTTTCAAGATTAATATTTAAGTATTGGTTGTGGCTACCATTTTGCTCATAATTGCACTTTTTTGATACATGAATATTGTTGGGAATTTAGCGCGCCGTCGTGTGACGCCGCCATTGGCGCGCCGTTGTGTGACGCCGCCGAATAACGTCAAATACATGCACGTCATCTTGTTATTGTTGTTTCGGTTAATATATAGTTATGATTGAGAAAGGACGACATTAAAACGTAAAACACAACGCTATACTTATTTATTCAATTCAAGTAGACATTTTGGTGCCGTGACTAAAAACTAAGGATGCCGTCAACAAATACAGATAAGTTAAAGATTGAATGAAAATGACAAATTGCAGTTTGAACCAACCATCGTTGCAATAGAAAACCAGTTGGAGATTATACGAGGTTTAAATGAGAAAAAAATCGCACTATCAGACGCGGAATCGACCCCAGACGAGCTGTTGGACTCGCAGATGTACGTTTTTGACATGGAAGCGAAGCTTCGGAGATACCTCAAAATCTGCGTGATCACCCATCTTCAAGTAGTACAGCCGTCCATGATAGTAGTTTGTCGATGTCCGTTCTGCAGCCAACCGAGTCATTAAATACACGTTATCGAAGCGTAGAGGAAGAACCACACGCGTCTCTGCAGTTACCTATCCTACCGACAACATCCGAAAACGTTAATCAGTCGTCGCTTCCGGCCTTTCATCAACCCCGTCAAGTCTCTACCACCATCGCTGACACCAACGTAATGCAACCAGCCCAGCAGAACGTTAAGCACCCAACATCCGGTGACACAAACACTCATAACAAACCATCGCCCAGTTAAAGTTCAAAACGATCTGGAGCCGCACATAGCAGGTCTAGGGGAAGGAATAAGGAGCAGGACGTTCGTTCGACGCCTCAAAATTTGTCAGAGGCTATGGGCTGGTCCGGCAAGCCTGAAAAGTCTACCAGAGAAAGTCAAAGCAATATTGAAACGGTCGAGTCATGCAAAACTTTACGACGAGATGCAGAGAGCGAACCTGTCACCATACTTAAGGCGTCGAGCAGATCTGTGGGATTAAGCGCTGTTCCTCGGACACCAAGTAAGTTTTCGGCCGACTATCCCTAGGATCCCGGGCTGAGTTCAAGCCGCACTAGGAATGGCTCCTATACGACGTCAGATGGCACTCCCCAGGAGCACGGGGTTAGTTTGGACAACATTCCCAAACCGTCGGTGAGTTCAAATCGCAATCCCGATGGACCCGTCGTGAGTTCGAATAAAACTCCCCAGAATTCTGGGATACTCTCTGATCACTCCCAGCGAGAGATCAAGAAACTGTCCGATTACTGGAGCCGACAGAGCCCACTAGCGGAGAGTTCGCCGCGACTGCGGAGCAACCGGAAGTCACTTTTTAACATCAAAGAGTGCCTGGGAAAATCATCGCAATCAACACCAGTTCGAAAAAGAAGCAGAAGTCACGACTTCCCGGAGCAGACAGGCAATTTGACATCGGAGAATCTTCCGGAATCTCCATTTCCTTCCACGAGTTCGGATTCAAAATCGCCATCCAGACGGAAATGGCCGGAAACCAACCATTCAGAAGATCAGACGACATCGGAAGCGCTCAATGCAAGCGTCGTTCCAAAGAGTGCATGCACGGACGTCATTCAAACACCGAGCAAAACACGTAGACGCCAAAACGGCAAAAGCTCAATAAATGACAATATTATTTCATGTAAAAAAGGAAACACTTATATGCAATTCGAAACATCAGCGCATCTACTCCACGGAAGAAGACTGACTGGACTTCCATACAGTGACGCTAAAGCCGTTGGTGATAGTTCATTCCCCAACGTTACACGTCGTGATATCACACAACGCGCACAGGCTCGCGTGCGTCTTATCGAACAGTACCGTCACCGATGGACTCACGAATATCTGACGTCACTGAGGGAATTCCAAACGAAAGACGGCAACAATCATCAGACGATACGTTTGGACGACGTTGTTATCGTGCAGGACGACTTCAAACCGCGACTTCAGTGGACCCTGGCTGTGGTAGACGAGCTTCTCACCGGAAATGATGGGTTGACGAGGGCCGCGCGCCTCGGTACATCAAGTCGAATCACCACCAGACCTATCGTCAAAGTATACCCGCTAGAAGTACTCTGTGACGACAACTGACTTTAATAGTGTGCAATCAAGTGTTGAACTCTTTCTGATGTTATGGACATTTGAAGTTTTAAAAACATCAGTAGATTTAATTATTTTATTTAAATAAGCATATTTTGTAAGTGTATATTAACATTTCGCGGCCCGGAGAATGTTGGGAATTTAGCGCGCCGTCGTGTGACGCCGCCGTCGGCGCGCCGTTGTGTGACGCCGCCGAATAACGTCATATACATGCACGTCATCTTGTTATTGTTGTTTCGGTTAATATATTGTCACGAGCCGAGCGGTAGCTGTGATTTTACTTCAATTTCTTTAACTTTTCCAAACTTGAAGCTTTTGTTCAAGTTTAACTTAGAACTAAAATGGACTCTGATAAACAGTAAACTAAGAATAACATTTTGCCTATTCAGTTGTTTTAAAATTGTCAAAGAAAAATATAAAGTCAGGATTTATAACCTTTCTAAATTTTATTTATTCATAACGAATAAATAAATAACAACTTTCAATATATATATTTCTTAACAGACAGATTAATTCTCTGACATTTACATTATAATACAGGAATGTACACATACATGTGTCATGTTAAGTATTTGCACTTTCTATTTTATAATGTTCTAAAAAGATGACAAATGCAATTTTTAAGTATTTATAAAATTCAGTCTTAATTTTAATAGCTAAGTCTTATTGAAAACTGTATTTTAAATGCTTATATAAGAAAAATAAAATAGGTCTCACACCCAGGAAAACAAAGTTCAGAGTCCTTGAATGAGAATTTTCAGTGCCTTTTATACTCTCCAAAAGCGCACACATAACGTTGTGCAATAATAACGTAAAAGCGCACATATGAATTGTGCACAAAAATCGCACAAACAACGCGCAGCAAAGCGCGCAAGAGCGCACAATAGAATTTGAGCGTTCTTGACACGGTAAATGTCACTCATATTAAAACGATATTTCTGACAATATTACAATGAAACAGAAGTCAAATTTATATCAATTAAATAAATAAATCATTTATAAAGACAACTATTACCTTTTTCAACAATTTTTAAGAAGGAATATGAGTATTAATCAAATTATTTCGTATGACTAACCTGTCAAAATACTGTAGTCAGTGTAAACTACCCAGAAGGCACTTATATCAGCATCAGGAAATCATCTTCCTGTTTATGCAAAAATGGCTGCCACATTAACAGACACTTATACAATGAGACTTTTAAAAAGGATATTACAAATAATAAAGAAGCGCAAAAGGTAGGCATCGGCTGTTATCAGCTCTAACTTCCACACAGCATCCAATAAAAACATTAAATAACAGTGACATAGTCATTTAGATGCAAAACATAAACGGTAAAAATGAACAATGTACATGTACATAAACACATGTCTTCATAAACAATCTAGGGCATGACAATATAGTTATGATTGAGAAAGGACGACATTAAAACGTAAAACACAACGCTATACTTATTTATTCAATTCAAGTAGACAAATATGTTCTGGCAATTTTCTGGCTACTATGAGCCGCTTGCGGCAACTATGAGTCGCTAATGGCTATAAGAGCCGCTACCTTTTCATTTCTGTAAGGGTATGCATTTATTATTTTTGAATTTATTTACGTATTGCGGTACTCGTTCGTAACAATCAGCACAGTTTGGCCACATCGTTTGGTTTGGTGCAACTCGAACAAAAGAACCCAGTGAAACCCTAGTGTTTTTGTAACTTTAAACACAAACGTTGAACAAACATCATTTTACAATTTTGGTTACTCACTACTGTTTGATTACAAATCTGACAATTTTTGCACAAAATGTAAAATGAAAATAAATGTGTTGTTTACAAGAGTACATGCCTTTTATCTCCCTGTTTCGGATATTTCGAAATTTCACACATATCCTGGTCGCCCTAGTATAAGTACACCGCGAAAATAAAACAATCAATGAGGATTTGTATAATTACAGCCAATTTGTTCCATAAAGTTAACACAATTCTAACACATGTATTACTTCAACAACACTCGTAAAGTGTTGTCCCAGATATAAGCTTGCGAAGTCCACAGAGGCTAATCGAGGACGACACTTTCCGCTCTAGACTGGATTAAAAAAAAGAAACTTCCTTTAAACGAAAAAAGTCATTCAAGCTGAAAGTGTCATCCCAGATTAGCCTGTGTGTATTGCACAGGCCGGCCCCGGACGACACTTAACGCACAAGCATTAAGCCTCGTTTTTCCAAAGCTCAACTGTAGTAAGCAGACGTTCGATTGTGGAATGTCACACTTAAGAATTAGATCGGTTTGTTGTAGACAAAAGAACGGCTAGTGAATTGTATGGCGATCTCAGTAAAATGAACCATAAGCAAACTGCATGAGCAAATCGTATGTAACAAAGCCTTTACGTACTTAAAACTTAAGTTGACACAATTCAACCGCGTCTGTCTGGCATTGATAAAACGCGCGTCCGGCGCATCCAAATAATTATAAGTGACGTGAAACTGAATTTGAAAAAGCATATTGAAGGTCCGTTATCATTGAATACGACATATCGATAACACCCTGAACGTGTTAATAATCGTATATAACATATGAAAGGCATACAAAACAGATAAAATATACGTCCGCCATCTGAGAAAAAACTATTGTATACACTGTTTGGTCCATTTTAATTTTAATTTTGACCCAGTCTAGCGTTTTCAAATATTATGTATAGTGAAATAGGAAGTCTTTGATCTCACATGATCTTATCTTCGCCTGTGGTGACATATGATCGCCGACAAGCTGCCTCCATGCGTAAAGACGCCGCGCGAGTCTTTCCAGCCACAGGTGGTTAGCGTGTGGCTATGATATTAATTAAGACTGAAATCTGCACGGAGTAAAGGGCAACTTCCCTTCAAAGTTCATGTAGCTCGATACCATAATTCAATAAAACGTATGAAAAAACATTATTACCGTTCTTGTCGTTACATTATGCATCAAGACTAACTGTCCAGCGCCGTTTGAAACCTTTGTTTACATACATTTCAACTAACTGACATTTTAAACATACGAGTGATTTCATTGGTCCAATGCGGAGGTGTGTCTTTACAACTGGAGATTTCATTCATAAAGACTGCATGATCATTGTCAACTGGGTCATGCGAGTTGTGTATCGTGTTATTTCTTAAAAGTTGATCCAGCATTTGTAAAAATATTGCAAGGCATATACATTTCCAGAAAAGAAATTCATTTCTGCGTTGAATAAGACAGAGATCGAAAATCGCTGCACAATTGATGAAGGTATGGCTGTTCAAAGCGATGCACCCCGTTTTGGGGTGATTTTGAGTTGCATACCTTGTTATATATTTGATAGTGATTTTTTTTCAGAAAAGTTAATATTTCGTTATAATATGATTATTTATCATTCAAAATGTTTTCACTTATTAATATCATAGTCACACGCTAACCACCTGTGTTTCCAGCCTTTTGCAACATTCTAATATGGAACGTACCGGTAATCAATACTGACACATAAGAATGCATTGCAAATGTGAGGACAATTGTGTTTTAAGTCACGTTAACTGACACGTTTTATACTTAAAACTATTAAAGCAAGATCTAGTAAGATAAAAGATATTGGTTTCATGCAGATGAAACCTTGTGTACTATTGCCGTTAGAGGGCTTAGTCCATAGTTATTTTTAGTTATATAAACCGCTTGTAAACATGAAATAAAAAATGAATATGTAATACGATACTGGAACTTACTGTTTGTCATTTCATGGAAGCAAACACAATTTTTTGAAAACTGTTCGACATGTCTGTGCTCATAACATGTGCACGCGTCGTTGCACACGAGGTGCATACTGCGAGGCATGTAAATATGTTCTTTAACCGGACTCTTTTCAAACCACCTGTGTTCGGTGCAGACACTGAACATTTTGTATTATTTGATTGCATCAGTGCGGAATGTGACACACAACTATACTTTCAAAATGTTAAGTTTACTTGTTTATTAACTGCAACCAATTATATATATATAAACATGTAACGAATACGAACACATGTGTATAACATGTCCTATTCAATTATTTTATGTTTAAAGCTATATATTCAAATAAGATATAAATGGCAATTATAAACAAACACGCGAACTTACACGAAAACGGTTAAGAAATATTTTGATACTTACCAAATCATACGCTGATAATAATAATTTTTCAGAATGAGTATGCAATGTCGACGTTTGCAACGAATGTCAATCCACAGTGAAACAACGTTATACAATTTAAATAAAAATACGTGTCTGTACTATAATTTTGACTTTCAAACTGTGTTAAATATTTCACCGTAAACGTGTTACTTTAATTAATTTAATGACGCTTTGATCCAGAAAACAGAGGCGGTTTCATGTTTTTAATTAAGATGGGGGGTGGGGGTCTTTTCATTTTCAACCACAGCTCATCTTGAATATTAAAAATATGCAATCTATTCAAACAAGCAAAATTACATTCCTGACTAACACAAATGTAACAATTACGTGTTGATTATTATTATCTGGCCAGTTTGGTCGTTTGGGGAAATGAAGGGCGCTGGCACAAAGATCCTCGGTCTGTTGTGGGAGCTTTGAGTAGCTCATCTATGGGGAGGTACGTTCACTCTTTCACTTTGTCCATCCAGCTTTTCTTATTAGAGCCTTGAAGGCGACCTCTCTCTAGCGTAACCTGGAGCACATTCTTGCACAGTGAGTCGCCTCTGGTGACGAGTCAAAACCAGGCCAACGTTTGTTGTTGACGGTCGCCAAGAAGGGTTCTGTTGGACCAGCAAGTGCTTCTGTCATGTTCCGGATGTTCCCGTTGGTCTTGTGCTCGATGTAAGAGATGCGGCGCAGTCTTCGAAGACACTTGTGTTCGAGGGCCTATAGCGTGCGTTCGGTGACCGCGTGAAACGTCCCGGTCTCACAGCCGTTTAGTACGATGGAGAAAACGAGGGACTTGAAGAGCCTGTACTTTGTGTGGAAACAGATGGATCTGCCTGACCCTGCCTGCTCATTCTGACCATTACTGCCCCTTTGCGATTGTATTCGGACTTCAGGCGTTCTGGTGCCAATCCTGGAAAGGTTTGTATCCAAGCACTTGGTTATGTCTGCACAGGTGTTGTTCGTGCTGTTTACCATTATCTTCGACTTCTCCGAGCTGACCATCATCCCGAATGCTCCTGCTTTTTCAGAGAAGTGAGATCTTGGAGTTCATTGCCACTCATAAGGTCAATTATATCAGCGAATCTATTGTTTTGTGATGATCATGGAGTTTCTTCTAGATTATCGTTTCAAAAAAAACAGGAAACGGAAGGGGAGAGCAAACAGCCGTGACGGACGCACACGGACGTTCTGAAGAAGTCATCCATATGTCCAGTGAAATATACTGAGCTGCTTTTGTTCCGTAGATGTCTTAGATAACTTTCACCAGCATTTCGTCAATATTTAACTTTCTCAGAACCTTTCATGCCATACGCGGTCGAAATTTATCTCCAAGCCAATGAAGTTGTGGAAAAGCTAACGTTGGTATTGCTGGTTTGCTTATAAATTAAACTCTTTAGTTAAAAATTTGTTCAAATGCCCCTTTCCAGCTCTGAATCAAGCCTGCTTTTCCGCCAAATTACACCTGCATGCCACATATAAAGTTGCTATCTTCAATATTACAAAAGTTATTGCAAACGTGTAACCAAGGTTAAAGTTTGTGACAGACAGACAGGCCAAAAACAATATAACCCCGATCATTCGATCCGGGAGCATTAAAATGACACCTGGTATGGTACTGGCGAAGTATCATGCTACTGTCCGTACAGATCAAGGTACTAGCCCGCATCACTATGGAATATGGAATCCCGCAAACATTTGATTTATCAAATGTACAAGAACGCAACATGCTCTCTCTCTCTCTATCTATTGCGAGGGAGAGAGGAGAAGAGGAGCGAGGAGAGAGAGAGAGCTCGAGAGAGCGAGAGAGATATAGCGAGAGAGAGAGGAGAAGAGAAGGAGAGAGAGAGAAGAGGAGAGAGAGAGCATGATCTCAGAGAGAGTCTCTCTATCTCTCTCTTCTATTCTCTCCTCTCTGTCTCTCTGTCTCTCTCTCTCCTCTCTCTCTCTCTCTCTCTCCTCTCTCTCTCCTCTCTCTCTCTCTATCTCTCTCTCTCTTGTGTGCTCTCTGTCCCTCTGTCTCTGTCTCTCTCTGTCTCTCTCTGTCTCTCTCTCTCGATCCGGGAGCATTAAAATGACACTGGTATGGTACTGGCGAAGTATCATGCTACTGTCCGTACCGATCAAGGTACTAGCCCGCATCAACCCTGAACGACTTTAAAGCAGGACAAGGCGTGCACGGACTTGATCGCCTCGCTCGACATTTTACGTTCTTGGCAGTTACAGTAGTGAGTTGTTGAGTCTTGGCAGTCAAGGTTTGTTATCTTTTAACTTCAATGAAATCCGCAAAGCATTTCGATTAGTGTTGACACAGCGATCTTTTGATTTTGAAACTCACTATCACTATGGAATCCGCAAACATTTGATTTATCAACTGTACAAGAACGAAACATGCCTCTCTCTCTCTCTCTCTCTCTCTCTCTATCTCTCTCTCTCTCTCTCTCTATCTGTCTATCTCTCCTCTCTCTATGTCTCTCTGTATATGTCTCTGTTCTGCCTCTGTCTCTGTCTCTGTCTCTCTCTCTGTCTCTCTATCTCTGTCTCTCTCTCTGTCTCTGTCTCTATCTCTCTCTCTCTCTGTGTGTCTCTGTTTATGTCTGTAATCTATCTCTCTCTCTCTCTCTCTGTCTGTTCTCTGTCTCTCTCTCTCCCTCTATCTCTCTCTCTCTCTCTCTCTCTCTCTCTCTATCTCGCCCTCTCTTTCTCTCTCTCTCTCTCTCTCTCTCTCATATCTCTATCTCTCTGTTGTGTCTCTGTCTCTCTGTCTATGTCTCTGCCTATGTCTCTGTCTCTCTCTGTGTCTCTCTGTCTCTCTGTCTCTGTCTCTGCCTCTGTCTCTGTCTCTGCCTCTGTATCTGTGTATCTCTGTGTCTCCTGTGTTCTATGTCTCTCTGTCTCTGTATCTCTCTCTCTCTCTATGTCTCTGTCTCTGTCTCTCTGCTATGTCTCTGTCTCTATCTGTGTCTCTCTGTCTCTCTATATGTCTCTATCTCTGTCTCTCTCTCTGTATCTCTATATCTGCTCTCTCTCTGCTCTCTCTGTCCTCTCTCTCTTCTACCTCTTCTCTCTCTCTCTCTTCCTTCTCTCTCTCTCTCTCTCTCTGCTCTCTCTCTCTGTCTCTCTGTCCTCTGTCTCTGTCTCTGTCTCTGCCTCTGTTTCTGTCTCTTTCTCTCTCTCTCTGTCTCTCTCTCTGTCCTCTCTCTCTGTCTCTCTCTCTGTTTCTCTCTCTTGTTCTCTCTCTCTCTGTCTCTCTTTCCTCTCTCTCTTCTCCTCTCTCTTCTCTCTCTCTCCTCTCTCTCTCTCTTTATCTCTCTCTGTCTCTGTCTCTGTCTCGGTCTCTGCCTCTGTTTTCTGTCTCTTTCTCTCTCTCTCTGTCTCTCTTATCTGTTCTCTCTCTCTGTCCTCTCTCTCTGTTCTCTCTTCTGTCTCTCTCTCTCTGTCTCTCTTTCTTCTCTCTCTCTCTCTCTCTCTCTCTTCTCTCCTCTCCCTCCTCTCTCCTCTCTTCTCTCTCTCTCTCTCTCTCTCTCTCTCTCTCTCTCTGTGTCTCTTTGTCTCTCTGTCTCTGTCTCTGTCTCTGCCTCTGTCTCTGTCTCTGTCTCTCTCTCCATGTCTCTCTCTCTGTCTCTCTCTCTGTCTCTCTCTCTCTCTCTCTCTCTCTCTCTCCCTCTCTCTCTCTCTCTCTCTCTCCCTTTCTCTCTCTTCCCTCTCCCTCTCTCTCCCTCTCTCTCCCTCTCACTCTCTCTCTCTCTCATGGCAGATGGAAAAGCGCAATGCTTAATACCTTGCACATGTTTAGGACATACAATAATTAAACATCGAATGCATAAAAGCTTAATTTTAGACCAATCGCCTATCCAAGACAAAGCATTTTCATAAAACATTTATGGACATGTGATTGTAAGGCATAACTTGTATCACCCGGTGTAAAGGCACGTTAAACCTAGCAATAGAAACATAATAAATCACAATAAACACTGAACAAATATTATCCAGAAACTTAAGAATGTACAAATGAAATATTTATAGCAATACTTGTGTTTGCTTTTTAATGTATCAACTGCTCAGGGTTAACATTTAATTGGCAAGTGCGGTCCCGTAAAACGATTGGCTCGTTGCACACGAGGCATACACTGCCTTTGCTGTTCTCCCGGGCTCGTAACATAAACCTTCTGTACGGTTATGTGACTGCACAATTACAATGGTTCAAATGTGCAAGTAAGGATCGTATAAGGCATATTTGAGCTCGTGCGAAAATGGTAAGTTTTCTTATCAATTGATTATAACAAGTTATGAAGTAAAGAGTACATGATACGAAACATACGAAATAAGTGATTATATTAGACTTGGACCTTTTGCAAAACAAATGAGATCTTTGTTCATTGCAATTTAAGCTTAACGCGCGAAAATGTTTCACACACGAATTGGGTTTGTAATGTAAAACTATATCAAATACTAATTATATCATTGTGATGAAATAAAAACATGCGATAAATAATCAGACAAGTGGGTTGTATATTTTATTATCTTGATTATGTATCTGATTTGAACTATACTGGCGCATTTATTCTTCTTTTTGTTTGACTTAAGGCATATCTTTTTCATTTTTGGTTTCCTTAACTAACGTTATCCACAATTAGATTTGTATATTGATTCAATAATATATTTAAAAAGTTTAATACAGGAAATAATTTTCATTAAACATCAAATTTCACTGTGTTATTCTACTTGTATCATTTCTCTTTGAGGCATATTAAATTTTCAATGAAGTTGTTCACTGTGTAACGTTATTATTAATAACGATTTTGGCACAAATTTTGCAATGCTTGATGACTTAGTATAATATTTAGGATATCGTTAAGCGTCAATATAAATTGTGGCACTAATAACGTAATGATAAATGTATTTTACAAAAAGCAGCTTTCACAAAGCATGATGGAATAAATTGTCTTAAAATCAATCGATGATAAATTGAATGCAATGTAATTACTATAACACAGGCGGTAACTGAGTTTGTTTAAACATTGGAAGCATGGAGCGCAATGACCTCGATTTAAATGCATTCTTTATGTCCCGGGTATAGCTTTTGTAAATAATGATCGATCGAAAAAGCCCAATGTAAATGCCTTTATTATTTAGTGTGCAGCAGTGTGCAGAACAGATATTTAGTCGGATATCTGTCCAATTGTTAGTGGTAGTCAAGATATATATCAATGCATGCTCTGCTGTGTATTTGCAAATAAATTAATAAAACGCCTGATTACATATACTTATCAATAAAGTTATGCCGCCAAAATAATATTATAATACGTACAAAAACCTACCCCATGTATTAAATATATTATATAAAACTACTATATACAACCACATATATGTCGTCTAGTTGTTATTTAGAGAAGTTATCTTATAATGTTAATGTATTGACATAGTTATGCCTATTGTTTTATTTTATGGTGTTATATACTGTTAATGAGTTTGACTCAAGCACTATTCAAATAAATGCGCAAAATGAGTGCACATTACGCACTAGTTTTTGCGTAAGATGTTTTGAAGATTTTCATGCAACGCCTAAAACCTTATTCCTTTTTATTTGACCTTAATTTTTTAAGAGTGTTTCAATTTTATGTATTGAGAATTTTGCCAAGTATAGTTTCAACACCTCATAATTTAAAGAACTTGTGGCTAGATTATGGTTAGCCACTAAAACATATTTTTTATATATTTTTACTATTATTTGAAAACAAAAATACACAAAATATACGGCTATACAAATATCTTACCGCTCAGAAACATACATATGTGCTATTTGGATAATAGCTCCAGACAGGTCTACGAATCAAAAAGCATTACACGTTTGCAATATTGGGATGTTGTCGCGACTGGTTCTCAAACCGTCTGTAAGTTTTTGGGAATTAGTCCAGCGACAAGAGAATGATTAAGCTTAAACTGATACATCAAACAACTTTTTTATTTCGTTGTAGCGTTCAATTGTAAGCATTTTCTGAAGCAACCGTAGATGTGACATTAACTTGTTCACTACTAATCCTTACCGATGAACCATTGGTGGCTCTGGTCAAATAAAAATCACAAAAAACATAGAGACAAGAAATAAGAAATCGGGAATGTTGGGTTATTCTTTACAGGCGTCATGAATTTGTTAAAGTTCAAATTTCTTTGTCGAAGGAATTTCTTATAATCGATTTTTTCAATTGGCGGCATATCAGTTGAAAGCGTTCCTAAATTACATATGCAAAAAATCGTCGCTATATTTAAAATAATTTTACCCGCGTTTGAATCGTACATCAATCCATATTTGTCTTTTCCTAGTCAGTTGAAAACTGTCTTATCGACTGTGTATCAATCAAATATGTTTACTTTTGTAGCAAATTTAATACAAATATATGTATATTATATCATTACCAGGCGAACATAGTTGTAAGAGTCTGCATGTTGCTGTCTGTCTTCGTACCCACACTAAGGGCGCAATTTGATGTGCAGCCGCCTGCAACCTCTGCTGACACTGTCTGTAAGTCAACCGACACCATATGTTCAGTGACCCTGGTCATTGAACACAAACTTACGATGGTTCTTGAAAAGGATAAAGACCTCATTTTTCCTCAGTATGGTAAACTAAAGAGTTCAAAACGAAACCAGTACCTGAGCGATGACGAAGAACGCCTCGTTATTACCGCCGATGGTGCAAGTTCAAGATTAGTCATTACGATAAACGGACAGTTTCCCGGTCCCAGAATTGAAACATATGTCGACCAAACGCTCAACGTTAAAATCGTCAATAAGCTTCACACGGACAGCGTCACTGTTCATTTCCATGGAGTTCATCAGAAAGGCACACCGTGGATGGACGGAGTAGCGTTCATAACTCAATGTCCGATTTTACCGGGTCAAACGTTCACTCATGTTTTCAAAGCGTATCCACCCGGTACTAGCATGTACCACGCTCATATCGGGGACCAAAGAAGCATGGGCCTCTACGGTGCATTTATAGTCTATCCAAGAAAGGATCCTGAGGTAATTGGCTTAAACCAAATCGTGATGTTGTTACAGGACTGGAATCATTTGATGGACCCAGAAACTGCTTACCATAGAATGATTACTGAACAATTTGAAATGTCATCTGGAAGAGTCATCAGTACAACTTATTCCATAGACAGAGCTCAATTTTCTAGGTACGAGTTTCAATCAGGTCTTATAAATGGAAAAGGTCGTTTCTATTCGACAGCGACGGCTCATAATGGCAACCCGCTTGCTCGTTTCTATATTAAATCCGGGGTGACTTATCGATTCCGGCTTATAGGTGCCATGACCCTATATCCAATGCGAGTATTCATCGAAGGACAGACATTTATTGTTCGTGGATCAGATGCCTTCGACATAGAACGAAGGGAATTTCAGTCGATTATAATTCACCCTGGTGAGAGGTATGACTTTTTATGGACGAGTCCGAATACTACCAACCGAAGGCAATACATGTTCGTTGCAGAAACAATTGAAACTCGAGAAAGCCATGGCAAATATCACGCCGCGGAAGCCATTCTTGAAATGGTCGATTATACAATGTCAGCAACAAATTTAAATCCATCACAAGCAAGCGATATCAACTGCTATGAGTTAAATTGCACGGTTTTAAACTGCCCTTACCAATTTGAAGCGCCTACAGATCGCGCGACATGCATTACATTCAATGATATAAAAAACAACGATCCAATACGCGAAAAAGAAAAGATTCTCGGAAATCGGGTAGATAACGAATACTTCTTTAACTTTGGATTCCCTGGACGAAATGGCACTACCCCTGGATCGGTTAATGCAAGGGAGTTCATATTTCCTTCCGTCCCGATACTCACTCAACCAAATGATGTTACCACAGGTTGCAACGAAGCCCAATGCTCACGCGATGGTATGTGTCAATGCACATACATACACAAAATTCCTTCCAACAAACTCATCCAAATGGTGTTCACCAATCTCGGCATCGGAGCTGGCTGGTCCCACCCAATCCATCTACACGGTCACTCGTTCTACGTCATGAAGATGGGCCTGGGATTATACAACTCTTCGAACGGTCGTCTTGTTGTTCCGACTACAGACATTGTTTGCACTGACAAATTCGAGTTCTGCAGCACCATGCGATGGAGCGATGCATCTTGGGATAACGGAAATGTTCCAGGAATGAACGATGATCCGCCGCAGAAGGACACCATTATAGTGCCAACTGGTAAAATGTGTTTTATTTACTTGTTCTCACTACGATTATTTATTTATTAACTCTCAGATATTTATTAAAAAGTTGAAGTAACATCATACCATTTTTGAGATTGTTATGAAAGACCCAGTGCGATAACATTGTGGACAATAGAAAGGAAGTTAACTCAAATAAATACGTTTTATTTTGCAAGCGTCGTCTGCTTGTTATATCTATGGATAACTTAGATTTTGTTTTAACGTGTGTTGTTAAAATATTCACCATCCTATTATTTTGTGCGAAAGAAAGATTAAAGCCCGCATATTTCAAGACAATGCATCATTTAAATCTCCAATAATAAATTAAATTTAGTTATCGAGTGCGATGTGTCACATTTCTGATTGCGGGTAGACAGAATCGCCCTTAAAAGTTTGTAACATCGCTTGGACTCTAAGAGTCGCGTTCTGAAAACACTGGGTATAATGCATGTGCGTTAAGTGTCGTCCCAGATTAGCCTGTGCTGTTTACACAGGCTAATCAAGGACGACACTTTCCGCCTATATTGGATTTTTGCCAATAAGAGACTTTATTTTAAACGAAAAATATCATAGAAGCGGAAAGTGTCGACCCTGATTAGCCTGTGCGGACTGCTCAGGCTAATCTGGGACGACGGTTCACGCACATGCATAATGCCCAGTTTTCTCAGACTCATTTTTACTTTCCATGATGTTAGTTAGTCCTAGAGAGGGGATCGTTTAAAACACTGTATGGAGTACGTTTCTTATGATTGACACATATCTTGCCGTCTTTAACGTACCAACTACGGAAACCGAAAACCAAAATTCACAAGTTCATGAGTTTTTCAGGGCAATCATTGTGATATTTAATTGACAATTCAATGTCGAATTATATTGATCATACTCTTAATTATTTTTATACGTTCGCAAGTCTGATACAGGCTATGTATTGAAACAAACACGGACATAATGGTTGCTATTGAAAATTTATCTATCTAGCTACTTAAACTAAACAAACTAGTTAATAACTTATTGTCGCAATAAGTATTTGTATCATATTAATTTAAAGTTAACATGAATACACGTTTTGTATTGTACAATGCTGATTAATAATTGTATGGTATTAAGGTGGCTATGTGGTGGTGCGTTTTATCTCCGACAACCCCGGTATGTGGTTTCTGCATTGTCACATCGACCTGCATAACACCAACGGGATGATGATGGTCATAGACGAGGGGGACAAAAAGCCAGCTACGCCCAAGGGATTTCCAACATGTCGGAATTTCGAATTCAGTGGTCAGTGTATTAACATGTCATATTAACGGATTGAGTTATTTGAATAGCATGTCCTTCGTCATTCTGAAAAAGAGCCACTGTTCAACTTAATTATTTGTGTAATCTTAATCGTCCGGATCCGTTTTATGACTACTTAAGATTTACGATAATGCAATGTTTTTCTAATGTATGTAATAAAGCAATCACATCTGGAATAAACGAGAAAATAATTACTTAAACATGCGTGTTCTATTATTCTCTTTCAGCTCAAACTTAGAATTGATTTTATCATTTTATCTTGACATATTATTATATAGACAACACAAAAGGTAACGCCCTAGAGCGTTTCTTCATGATAAGAAACAATACACACGATACCCTGTGGTATTTACTAAATAGTCAGTTTACAACAATTTACTATTTGCTTTTTTTTAAAACTCACAACGACTCCATATTTTATCAATGGTACTCCTTTGATTAACAAATATACTGAATCTTCATCTTCATCAACACTTCTTACGCTTTCGTTTAAAACAATTGTTAACAAAGACCGACGACAGTTTGTCTATTTTTGGAAATGAAGAATAAAGTAATGAAGAAAAAAATAATATAGAAATATGTAAAACCGGTATAGACAGAATAAATACTGTAATATAAATTTATAATGTTTATTTAATACTGTGTTTTGTTTGTTTTCAGGACTGGTTTCCGACATAAGCTCTGCAAAGCGGTGTTATGCCTTCGCGATCCAATCTCTCGTTATTACCGTTTGGCATGGATTGTTCAACGTGCTGTAGAAAAACAATTTATAGATGGTGTGTGCTTACTTTACTTTTTTTTACAGATTTCGGCGACTGTGTTTATGATCATGCTTATTTTTTTAATATTTCATTGTCTGTTCGTTGCTAGTATATATACGTTTAGAAGATTTTTCTCCACATACCATTTCATATTGTACTCCTCACTAAATATTCTTATTGTTCACCTTATGTTGTTTTATTTAGTTAAGTTTAAGTCAGTTTATACACTATTTACAATTCCAAAATATTTGCATTGACAATCCGGTATGACCGTGATAAGAATCGATTAAAACCTTTAAGTTATTTAACTCATAAAATATAATGAAAAATTAATACGCCTTGAAGTTTCAGTGTTTGTAGCTTCGAATAAGCGTTTAAATAATTCGTATTAATTTGAGTACATAGCAATTGTCCCCGGTGCATGTATACTTCCCATTTTGTAAAGTATATGTATGCATTGATTTATTGTATACCTTATATGACTGTTTTCACGTGAGGCCTGTGCGTTCTATCTTCACTGTCACATCGACCGGCAAAGCACCACACAAGCGATAGTGGCATGCTGTTTGCACATTATGAATTCTGTGATGTGTTTGTTTATTTTTATTCACGTGCACTGTGTAACCACTGTCTTAAAGTTATTGAACACTATAACGATCTTTGCGTTTTAATATTGAAGTATAAAATCTATTCTCGTTGTGTTTGTTAACGTATAATAAGAGAAATACTATCGTCTTTAAGTGCTTGCGTGGTATGCAGTGATGAAATGTTCACCTGTATAATTATTATTATTATTACTATTATTTTTATTATTAGTAGTATAAGTATTATTTTTATTAGTAGTATTGTATCTTAATTATAATTATTAGCTTGATTAGCAAACAGAATGATAATTAATGCATCAGTTCACAAGCAACATAAGATACAACAACACAGCATGAAAAAACAGTGTTATCATACAATGAAACAACTATCGAAACTACACCAATTGGTGCCATACATATCAAAACCGTTCTTTATGCATACTATTCCACATTTGCAAATAAGTTTGCCGAAAACTGTGTTGAAGCGGATGTGTTATTGTGATATATAGCTATGGTAACATTTCTAGAATAGAGACAAAACCAAAAACTCAGCTAACAGCATTTATTTTGTTATTTTTAACAATAAGGTTTAGAAATATGTAATTATACCTATATGTGTAAACCTATATGCATAACATTGTGTGACCACTGTGTATTAAACCCATCCATGTACCATTCTCACGAAATATGTTCACGAACTATGTATATTTCGTGTTTATTTAGATTATTTATTCTTTAAAATGATGTGTGTTTTTGTGTGTACTTCAACGCATGCTGTTATTTATATGTATATTAATGACGATGAGCTTCACATGCTTAAGTAAAAAATAAACTATTCTGTTCTGTTCTGTTCTGTTATTTTTAACGAACTGCCCAAATACCAAAAGAGTACATGTACAAATACAATTACAATTATTGTTTTCTATTTCGAAAATGTTACGACGATATAGAATGTGACTAACTTGCACAAAGTAAAATAAATATACAAGGAAACTACTCTTTATCGCTTTCTAGAAATTACAGTATGTATGTACTCTCATAATAGCGCATATCGGTCGTTAGTTCTAACAAGTTTGTTGAAGTTTGGTCTTGCTCGTTCGAATGTTCGCGTTCGCGACCAGGAAAAGGATAGCTTATAAATATTAACATAAATAAGGAATATGGCATTCATTATTAATGATTCTTACCATCAATGAAATGAGGATCACTGATACAAATACTTCACATAAAGCTAAAAAGATAAATTGGCAGTCCAGCTTGTAAAATTGACATTTTAAGGAATGCTTTTGTGAGTTACTCTATGTCTTGCTTTAAACTCGGTTTAATATGACTTACCAACAGTATTCGAGAATGTAATGTTGCCGCAGAGTTGGAAGCTAGTTCGCTAGCGATATAAATACATGATACCTTAAACCAAACACAATGAACTAAACGCGACAAGCTTCCATTGCTTATTACAGTGATCATGGCACACACCTGACAAGTTGTCGAGTCGAACTCGGTGGCAGAAGTCCCCGGCTCTCTACCGTTGCAAACCAGACATGACACATTGTTCATGTCGTTATAAAACGACTACAAGCCTGTTATTAACATTGAACGGCGAATACTTATTTGAGCTAACCGGGCGACGGAGTTCCACTAAAACACGCCTCTCCACCCATGTACGTCAAAAGGCGATCCGTCTGCCATATACGTATACACGTTCACCAGGTGCAGAGATTAAACCCAAGGCTGACGGAATTCCGATCACCAGAACATGTTTTATTTATGACTTCAATTTATTTAATAAATGATATTATGTATGTATGTTTTGACATACGTAATGATAATAATTGTTTTACTAACTGGCATGTTAACTGGCATAATTAAAATTCCCGGCCGAAACTTTATCAGCCCAACAGGCAGTCGACGGCAGGTCAGCGTGCACTAGGTCGCTTGCAGGGTATAACTCTTGTCTGTCCGGAAGGGGCCTTAAAGGGACATACCCGCTCACTGGAAAATGACGCATACGAGAAATACGCTAAATGGCTGCATGCACGACCGACCCTAATAAAAAGTCCCGGCTGAATTAAGCTCAGTCCGATAGGCAGTCGACGGCTGGTCAGCGTGCACTAGGTCGCTTCCGGTGGGTAACTCTTGTTCGTCCGAAAGGGGCCCTTAAAGGGACATAACCTCTCACAGGCAAAATGATGCGTAATACGCTAAATAGACTGCACCTGACTCCTACCCTTATTAAAAGTCCCGGCCGAAACTAGGTCAGCCCGACAGGCAGTCGAAGACAGGTCAACGTGCACTAGGTCGTTTCCGGGGGATAACTCTCGTCTGTCCGAAAGGGGCCCTTAAATGGGCATACCTGCTCACTGGAAAATGACGCATACGAGAAATAGGCTAAATAGGCTGCATGCACGGCCGACCTTAATTAAAAGTCCCGGTCGAAACAAGTTCAGCCCGATAGGCAGTCGACGGCTGGTCAGCGTGCACTAAGTGGCTTTCGGGGATAAATCTTGTTCGTCCGAAAGGGGCCCTTAAATGGGCATACCCGCTCACTGAAAAATGACGCATACGGCTTGAAAATGGTTGTCTTCATAGGCCGTATATTTGATTGTATTTAATATTTTTGCTCATTTGTATGAATATAATTTATAAACGACTGAATATGACGTATTAAAAAAAATCTTTTAATAAACTGACTAAATAGGCTAAATAGGCTGTTAAATAGGCTTAAACGCGTGAATAGGGTTCATGTTTCAAACTATTAGATAAACATGTAAAGTAGGCTTACAAGGTTGAACACGCTACTTAATAGGCTAAATGAGATGATTGTTTCATGCTTCATTTAATATTCTTGCTAATTAGGCAAAATATACTTAACTGGCTGCTTAATAGGCTAAATTGGACGTATATTTCAGCTTCTTTCATATATGAATAATATAGGCGCTCGAAAAATCCTTTCCTGCCCGAGTGCACAGCTATTTTCGCTATTTATATTTTCGCTATTATTGTTTAAACAAATCACACATACCAAAATAAATTAAAATAACATTGAAAACAATATGTCTTGTTCATTCGACATCGACAAAATAATTCGATTATTTCAATACAGTTCAAGGTTGTGTTTTACATATGCCTCACTCGGACATCATCCGAAATGACGAGGCTTTACCTTCGGATTAGTCCGGCATAAATTGACATATACCCGACATTGAAGTGTATAGTAAATGTTAAAGTGTTTTTGATGGGGGACATAGTCCTGATGAAAAATCCAAATGATGCCGGGCTGGTATCCTGAGGGTTTGAGAAATCAAAGATGGCGTCCAAGATGGCCGCCGTTTTCAGCTTTTTTACGTAAGTGGTGGTATGATAATGCATTTATCCTTATTTTAGATCTATTCAGCCAAAAATTGAATATTGTTATGATGGTTGGAGTTTGGGAAGTGAATTTATCGAAATAAAATTCCAAATTATAAAAGTATACGCAAAATGGCTGCCATTATGGTCGCTTATTCAAATAATTCAATTTAAAATTCGATTTCATATCGTTGAGTTGGAATTTCATGCTCTTCAAACTGGACTTATTGTATTTCAGAATGTCATTTTGTAAATAACATTCAATATTAGCAACTAAAATCCCTTTGATATATTATTTTACATAAACAAATATATTCAGACATGCAAACTAAGAAACCATATTAAAATACACATGTACTGCATAATGCACAATGTGCAAACATCATGAACACATATTCATTAAGCGCAAATGATTTACACCCGTTTGATTAACATCTGGTTAGCATGGACTACACAAATACATTAATAATAATTATTCATTATAATCCTAATATATTAAATTACAGTTTATCACTACAGTACGGTCAGAACTTTACTGTGTTTACAGGGGACCTACAACTATACATCTATAGAGTTGTAGTCAATATTATTTGGGCATACCCTGAGCAGTTTCAGGATGTAATACAACGTCTCGGTGGAATGCACTTCCTGATGAGTTTTGTTAGGTCAGTGGGAACGCTTATGGCAAAAAGTGGGTTGGAAGAGCTGATTGAGTCAACATTTGCTGTAGTGTCCAAACTCCTAAATGGAAAGAAATATCCACAAAATGTACGGGCATTACGAATTGTGACAGAGGAATTTTTGCGCAAGGTATTCACCGAAACTAATTGTCAGACAGTTGACAATCTAGAAATGCATCTGCCAGTCGTACGTCTAAATTGTGGGTTGATTGTTTGATTATGGAAGTATTTCTTATAATGATGTATGTTTGTGCAGAAAGAGAAGGTGATTGGCCGCTGCACTTGGCATCAGTTAAGCTAATGTTACCCTACTTCTTTGTCGCTGCACATCCAAACTACGCGAAATATGGCTTCTATAACCTGAGTTCAATAGAGTAAATGCCTGAAAGCGCACAAGAAAAGTTCTTAAAGGGTGTGCATGTCATGAGACATCTTCCGGGGATATGGAATGCCATATGGAGCGACATGTTCATAGAAACAACTTTTCTGAGATATAGCCATGGCAAGAAGGGTATTACAGGTTCAACACTTAGACCTGAAACTGCCAAGGTTTGAAGTTTGAGATAAATAAGCAGTGCCAATTTTGTGGACACTAATGAGCAACACAAAGAAGAAAATCGATGGAGGATTAATGCAGATGCTAAAGATAAAGCAAGTATTCGGAGAAAGTTGACAGAATGTATTGATCCGAGGGATCAAAGCAAGCATCCACACAGTCTAGTGAACATTGGGACTGGAATAATAGCACCACCGTCTGCAAATTTGTATAAAGCAATATATATTGGTAAAGCCCAAATAATTGAATTCAAAAACTCATGGCCGGACAATTTTAATGGGTCAATATCTATAAAGGTTGAGACCCAGGTTGTGTCTCGAAAGCACATTAGGGTTGCAGACACCAAAGTGTATGACATCAACCTGATTTGTTCAGGAGTGATTGGCTTACAAGCAAGTTCGATGGAAATTGACATTAAAGATATACTTAACCATGAATCGGCTCCAGTATCTACTGCCATGTTTACTCAGAATAGGAAAAACCAAATCTATGCTAAAGAATCAATTAAAAGTAGAAGTGTCTGAGCGGCACATTGAAAGCCAGATCACATGTTCAGTAATTGATCGATCTGCTGTCCTGTATATCATTCACTAGCCGTTCGACGGAAAGATACGTGACTATATTGACAACTTTAATCTTATATAAGACAAATTCTGAATAAATATGATGTCTACTTAGTGTTTGACCGATACATGGAGTTCAGCACCAAGAGTGTGGCGAGGTCAGGGAGACAATCTAATGCCTCAAAGGTGTACAAACTAATGGATGACATGGCATTACCGACAAAGAAGGTTATGCTAGGTGTCACTGAGAAAAAACAACAGCTGATCCCTTTGATTTGTAAAGCTTTATGCACAGATAAAGAATTTCACCACCTGTGCCCTCAAAAACACATATAAGTCGTTACAGGAGATCATGATACGCCAACTGAAATATATAAAGGTGTCAAAATCGATCTGATTTCTAAAAACAACCACGAAGAAGCTTACAGTATTATGATAAGGCAAATGATTGATGCTGTAGAAGCAGAACACACTGGCATTTCTGTGGTAGCTGATGAGACAGACGTGTTTGTTTTGTTGTTACATTACTATGTTGTTCTTAAACTGTCATTATTGGTCATCATGAAATCACCAGTGAAAGAAAGAGCAGTTATAGACATTCGCAAAACTGCCCAAAAGCATATAAATATCGCGACCGACTTCTGTCTGCTTACGCTATATCTGGATGCGACAGTGTGGCTGGATATTTTGGTATCGGTAAGGGTACAGTAATTAAGATGCTAAACACAGGCAAGTCCATCAGACTGTAAGGCGATATGACGGCTTGTATGAAAGAAGTTGTGAAGGAAGCGAGTAAATTTGTCTCAGCATGCTATGGAAAGCCTGATACAGAGGAAATGTCTATTACGAGACGAACCATTTGGTCAGCCAGGGTGGGCAAGTCGAGTAAGGCTATGCCATTGCTAGCAAGCTTGGTTGCCGCCAACCACGGTAGCATTCTATGAAAATGTGAAACGTGCTCACATTCAGGCGTGTATTTGGAAACACGCATTAGATGCATACCCATCAGTTCTGGATCCATGTGATTATGGTTGGCGAAAGGACGAGGTGTCAAACACACTTTTACCCTTTACAATAGCATCAAATGTTGCTTTAGCTCCGCTCAATGATCAAATGTGGGTGTACAAGCGATAGCCCATGTTCAACACTTCGGTGCTCATGTAATCAAGCGCGACTACCATTTACTATCTTCTGCGCTTGTCAAAAGTTCAAGTTGATGTAACACAATGTAACAATGAGCAGTAAAAACACGTCCGTTAGATAACTAACTGTGTCGATTATAAAGGAAAGATGAATTATGTTATTGTTGGTATGAAAAACAAACATGGGAACTGAACTAATATTTACATTAGAACATAACATTAGTTAGACGACAACTCACAACATGAGCTAAACTAGTATGCATACTACTTTATACCATGATGTTTGAAAATGTGCCCAGATCATGACTTTGACGAACAAAGGTTGAATAATGCATATTATGGTGTTTCAATTGAAACATAACGTGCTTTATAACATTTATGAGAACGGTGTTTTTTTCATCACACACACCATAACTTTTACAAAATTGCTGCTACTGTACACAAAGATAATATAACTTTTCTCCAATGGCCAGGAGTAGGCCGATATGTTCTTGTTATATTATACTCTACATATGTTTTATAAAAATTCATTTATCGAACCATTATTAAACAGTAAATTGCTACCAAAGTGTATTATTTTTCAATATTCATTCTTCGTATGAGAAAAATTGAATATCTAGATCTTCAATACATTTTATCTTGGTTAAAGGAGCAATTTTTGAGCCGCCATCTTGCTTCTGGCAGCCGTTTTCGACTCCATTTCCATTTTAGTTTATATAACACACGTTTTCAC
>NC_068365.1:21762334-21809834 GCF_020536995.1 Dreissena polymorpha | reverse complement strand
TTTGCTGTAGAAGAAGGAAAGGCTGGTGAAAGTATGGCGATCTCAGTAAAATGAACCATAAGCAAACTGCATGAACAAATCTAATGTAGCAAAGCCTTTAAGTCCTTAAAACTTAAGTTGACACAATTCAACCGCGTCTTTCTTGCATGGATCAAACGCGCGTCCGGCGCATCTAAATAATTATAAGTGACGTGAAACTACAGTTTGAACGTGTTATTAATCGTATATAACATCTGAAAGGCATACAAAACAGATAAAATATACGCCCGCCATCTGAGAAAAAAACTCTATTGTATACCCTGTTTGGTCAATTTTCATTTAAATGTTGACGTCAGTCTAGCGTTTGCATATATTATTTATAGCGAAATAGGAAGTCTTTGATACCTTTGCATCTCATATGATGTTATCTTCGCCTGTGGTGCCATATGGTCGCCGACAAGATTTCTCGCTGCGTAAAGACGTCGGGCGAGTCTTTCCAGCGTTTTGCAACATACTAATAGAACGTAATCAATATTGACACATAAGAATGCATTGTGAAAGTTAGAACAATTGTGATTTAAAGGGACTGTAAACCACGAATGACGAAAAAAGAAAAGTTCCGAAATACCGTATTTTTTACAATTATTAGTTTATATTGATTAAAATATCACGACTGGTATATTACATTACTTAAAAAAAGTTAATATTTTCAGTATTTTTGGTAATACAATTTTGCGATGTGAAATCAAAAGTACATCGCGAAAATAGGTGACATAACGATATACACACTATAAATAACGCAATTATATTGATCATTTTATATATAAAATATATACAATTCACTACGCATGCAAAATTTGCATTTGTGGGTTTACCACGTTACGATGATGATCAATCTACTGGCGTTATTTATAGTTAAGTTGTAGAAAACCTGGTAGACATACCCAGTAAAATTAATCAACCAAATATACTGAAAATATGAAAACTTAACAACTTTTTTCAAGTAATGTAATATACCAGTCGTGATATTGTAATCAATATAAACTAATAATTGTAAAAAATTACGATATTTTACAACTTTTCTTTTTTTCGTCGTCGTGGTTGAGAGTCCCTTTAAGTCACTTTAACTTACACCTTTTATATTTCAACTATTTAAGCAAGATCTAGTAAGATAGGTCTTGGTTTTATGCCGATGCAACCTTGGTACTATTGTCGTTAGAGGGCTTAGTCCATAGTTATCTTTAGTTATATAAACAGCTTGTAAAAATGAAATAAACAAATTAAAATGTAATACGATCCCGGAACTTTCTGTTTGTCATTTCATGGAAGCAAAAGCAATTTTTTGAAAACTGTTCGACAGGTCTGTGCTCATAACATGTGCATGCGTCGTTGCACACGAGGTGTATACAGCGAGGCATGTTATGTTATTGTTCGTTAACCGGGCTCTATTCAAACCACCTGTGTTCGATGCAGTAACTGATCATTCTGTATTCTTTGATTGCATCACTGCGGAATGTGACTCACAGCTATATTTTCAAAATGGTAAGTTTACTTGTTTATTAAATGCAACCAATTATATATATATATATATATATATATATATAAACATGTAACGAATACGAATACATGTGTATAGCATGTCTTATTTAATTATTTTATGTTTAAAGCTCTATATTCAAATGAGATATACATGGCGATTATAAACAAACACGCGAACTTACACGGAAACAGTTAACAAATATTTCGATACTTATCTAATCAAATTATAATTATAATAATTTTCCGGAATGAGTTTTCAATGTCGACGTTTGTAACGAATGTCAAACCACAGTGAAACAACGTTATACAATTTAAATAAAAATACGTGTCTGTACTGTAATCTGTACTTTCAAACTGTGTTAAATATTTCACAGTGAACGTGTTACTTAATTATTTTTTTGTAGATTTGGTCCAGAAAACAGAGGCGGTTGCAAGTTTTTAGTCAAGATGGAGCGAGGGGGGATTCTTTTTCAACCACAGCTCATCTTGAATATTAAGATGGTGAAACATTAAAGGGTCGTGTTCAAAGTTTTGCAAACATCAATTTAAAAAAGTCATATACAAAAGTATGCAATCTATTCAAACACGCACAATTACATTCCTGACAAAAAAATGTAGCAATTATGTTGATTATCATTGTTTGGTCGGTTTGGTTGTTTGGGGAAATGAGAGACGATGGCACAAAGATCCTCGTTCGTTTGCGGAAGCATTGAGTAGCTTATCTATGGGATGGTACGTGCACTCTTTCACTTTGTCCATCCAGCTTTTCTTATGAGGTCCATGATGGCGACCTCCCTCTAGCGTACACAGGAGCACATTATTGCACAGTGAGTCGCCTCTGGTGACGAGTCAAAACCAGGCAAACTTTTCTTGTTGACGGTCGCCAAGAAGGGTTCTGGTGGACCAACAAGTGCTTCTGTCATGTTCCGAACGTTCTCGTTGGTCTTGTGCTCGATGTAAGATGCGGCGTAGCCTTCGAATACACTTGTGTTCAAAAGCCTAAACGTGCGTTCGGTGTCCGCGTGAATCATCCAGGTCTCCAAGCCGTTATGTTGGATGGAGAAAACGAGGGACTTCTTGAGCCTTTAATTTGTGTGAAAACACATGGAGCTGCTTGACCCTGCCTGCTCAGTCTGACCATTGCTGCCCCATGACAAGCTTATTCGGACTTCAGGCGTTATGGTGCCATGAAAAGATTTGTTCCCAAGCACTTGAAGCTTGTCACACCTTCCAGCTTCTCGCTGTTCATGGTTATGTATGCACAGGTGTTGTTCGTGCTGTTTACCATTATCTTCGACTCCTCCGAGCTGACCATCATCCTGTATGCTCATGCTCTTTCAGAGAGTATGTCGGTGAGGTATTGGGTTTCATTGTCACTCATAAGGTCAATAGAGGGTCTTCTAGATTATCTTTTCAAGGAAAAGATAGGAGAAACGGAAGGGTAGAGCAGACAGCCGTGACGGACGCACACGGACGTTCTGAAGAAGTCATCCGTATGTCCAGTGAGATGTACTGATCTGCTTGCGTTCCGTAGAGATCTTAGATCAATTGCACCAGCCTTTCGTCAATGTTGAGCTTTCTCAGAACCTGTCATGCCATACGCGGTCGAAATCTTTCTCCATGAAGTTGTTGAAAAGCTAATGTTGGTATTGCTGGTTCGCTTATAAATCAAACTCTTCAGTTAAACAATTGTTCAAATGCCCTCTTTCCAGTTCTGAATCAAGCTTGCTTTTCCGTCAGCAGCTATTCGGTCTTACATTTAAATCGGATGAGGATGATGCGCAGCCTGATTTAGCTAAAATGGCTGACGAGGCTGATAATGCGGTTATTCTGGTCCAACATGTCAAGTCCATGAGATTTCCCTGCCGTCATTCTACGCACTGCTTCATGCATCTCTTGTTTAAGCATAGATAGACTGTCCCCGCTTCTGGTCTGGGATCGTTTAAACGGATTATCGGGTCTTTTCGAAGCGGGTAGTTGTAGAGGTCGCTGCAGTATTCAGTCCAAACGTTCAGGACTGCGACTTCAGGTAAGGAGGTTCCCGTTATCGTCTTCTATAACACTGATCCTTGGCTGACTGGTTTTCGTGAAAATTGTGGGTTGCTGTAGGTCTTTGCACTCCTGCCAGTGATCATATCTTCTTTCTTTCCTCTCTGTTTGATCTCTGAATCAAGGTTTCCTGGTCGGCGTGCATCACATGCACCAAATGTTTTCTTGTGCCGTCACCCATTGCTTGTTCTATCTCCTCTCTCTCCCAATATCTTTGGTTAAGTTAACGGCTGGGCTTTTTTAATTTTGAAGCTGATTGTATCGAATACGTTCGGGGCTGCAAACTCGCCACCTATATTTGCTCCGCTATCTCTGGATCTTTCAGTTTCTCCAAATCTAATACGGGAGTACATAATGATGCGCTTGCTCTTTAACTTCAGCTTGATGGTGGTAAGAACTAAATCATGGTCACTGCCGATTTCTGCGCCAAGAAACATTCGTGTGTTCTTTTTGTTGCTTCTGGACTTGAACAATTCAGGCGCTAGTATAAAATGTGTACCTGCTTGTGTTGAACATGCCAGGTTTCTGTTCCTGGCGGTTAGTAGGGGTGCAGCGTGTTGGATGGTGAGTTGATGGCTTCTGGCGAACTCAAGATGTCCCTTCCCTCTGTCGTTGATATCTCCTATGCAAAATCTACGTACTGTCCTTGACCAGTCTTGACAGGCGTCTTGTTCAACCTTGGCGTTGAAGTAGCCTTGGGCGATGGAGACTTCTCTCTTCGGGACCGTGGGTGTGATGCGCTAACAATAATACAGCTTTTGTAATGCTTGTATCGTTTTTTATTAACAAAGACGTGTATTATTTGTATACTGTTTTACTATCAGTGAAGATTAAAAGCCTGCATGGTGCAGTGGTTACGAGTTAGATTATGCTGCTAGAAGACTCATTTTCGATCCAAAGTGCAGGCTTACGTTATTGTATCCTTGTTATTCTAATTATTTAAAACTATTTCAATACCTTGTTTGTATAAGTGAATTTATTTTATTGATTATATATCCTAAATGCACAAATGATTTCATTCCTTCGTATGTATACACTGACAACGAACTATTAAAAATAATTAATACTTGTTTTATGTAAAATATTTTTTTGTAAATAAACAAGAATCTTTGGCAATGAACATGATAATTTAAACATTGAAAGATTATTTGAGATTTTACACAGGAAATGTGTATGAAACATATTGTAAACTTGTTGTGTACTAGAAAACCATTTAAAGTGCTCTTAATACGATGGACAACTGAAATCGTTAAAATACACATACATGTTTTTTATTAAGCGTACAATTTACACGGGAAACATATACAGGGACTACTATTTGTTTAATGTTAACATTGAAGATCAGATAAAAAAAAATTAATGAGCGTTAATTATACCCTCCACGTTAGTCCAACTTGTTGACGCTCTCAAATATTAAGCTACTTTTTATATTGGTAATATTTGGAGCGTACAACCGGGGGAGGATCAAAACAATGTTGGAGAGTTTTCCTTCTTTGTCCATATTGTTGCGCAAGGATTTTTTGCGCAACATTCATTCCCCCATATCAGACACTTAATATCAACTGATTGCAATAATATTTACATACCTGTGTCGATAATTCATTTCTCGATAATGTTCCGTAAAAATTATGTAATAATACTTTGAATTTTGCACGCTTGAGTAATTTAAATCCAACCACTATTCAAATTTTCAATATCTCTCCAGAGAATGTAAGTACATATAACAACACAGACGCCACCTATATTTGCTCCGCTATCTCTGGATCTTTTAGTTTCTCCAAATCTAATACGGAAGTACATAATGATGCGCTTGCTTTTTAACTTCAGCTTGATGGTGGTAAGAACTAAATCGTGGTCACTGCCGATTTCTGCGCCAAGAAACATTCGTGTGTTCTTTTTGTTGCTTCTGGACGGAGGTGTGAAAAAGACATGCATAACAAGTTGCTGAAACTAAGAAGAGTGAATAGAAACTGCACCATATCTGTTTTGAACATATGCTTATTAAATCGACAAAGATGAGCATGCAAGATCTACTAATAGGTAAAAGTCGGGTTTAAAGGTCATGTTTAATAAAATTACGCGTACACATTACACCGTAATGCCTTATTCTGATTGGTTGATTTTTAAATCAATTTCATAACATGTCGAGAGGTCAGTGTTGTAATGCGATTTAAGCAAACGTTTAACTCAAGAATTTATGCCTTTCTAACTTAAAATCGACGATATTTGAGGTAAAAATGGATTTCTGAACTAAAACTTTATGAGTTGGCAATGTTATTTTGCAGTTATACGCAAATTAATGAAAATTTAAACTTTCTGGTGTCCAACACATATTTGACTTTTCCCCGATAAGACGTTCCAAAGAATTTAGCCCGTACAAAAAGTATCTCTAAATTCTTTGCGTGTCTTATAAATAAGACTACCCTCCACGAGTAATGCATTGTAATTTGCTGTATTGTATTCGCCGGGTGCAACTTTTGAAGTATTGATCGGTCTGAAAAAAGCTAGTTTATATATATCCGTTATAAACCGTCAAAAGTCTTTATGAATAAGAACCGTACAGTAAGAGGTAATAAATATCTATGCTGTTCAACTTGCATTCATTTTAAGGTGCATTTTCGGCGTAGCTGACTATGGCCGGTCTCGACCGGACATTTGGCGATAATGTTTCGTATTGAAGAAAATCTCAACCAATAAACTTGGACAACATAAAAAATTTGAGATTCAAACTTATAGCAATTGTTTACGAAGAAAAGATGCATTTAAAAAATATAATTATTAAAAGCAGTACATGTCTACTACGTTTTATTTAATGATAACCCAGTCCCTTATTCGGATTGAAAACGGAATAAGGAACTGGTTCCTTATTCCTTATGCAAATCGAATAAGGAACTGCAATTTTCTTACAATAAAAATAAAATAAAATGAACCAAAAGAGACCAATTCATCAATTAACATCAATTTAAATATTGGTTGGGTATCAAAAATATGTATTTTAGTACATTTCTAAATAGTTTTTTGCGTAATAATAACAAGTTCTTTACATGGCAAAAAGTAACCAGGTGCAATAACTTCGGAGCAAATAGGACTGGTTACCACTAAGACCAGCGCTGTTTTGTCGGTTATCACGACCTATAATCTTGTGGTAATGTTTAAGGTCGCCGGATGTACCGTTGGCATCCAAGATCGAGAAGACGCGTTTTCGAAGATTGAACATATATGTAAATATAAGCACTTACGTAAAGCTGGTATACGCATTTGTTTTTTAATTTAAAAACAAAATACGGAGGCATCTCTATGAAACTTTCCAGTTTTCTAGAGGCCCCTGAGTCGCTGCTTCGGTGACGTCAGTGACGTCGCACTGACGACAACGCTGTCCGAAATATTGGCATTCGGTACGAATACAGAGTGGGACTGTTACTCTAAGATCGGCGAAGGACTTTTCTGCATAGAATCCATCGCTGTTTTAAGATTAAAGGTCGTGACAACCGACACAATAGCGCTGGTAGAGATGTACTGCAATTAATGTTTATGATACCCAATCTAAATTTACAATAATTTTCATTGATGTATTGGTCTCTTTGGTGCATTTTAATAGTTTGCTTAGTATGCAAATTCCAGTCCCTTATTCGATTTGAATAAGGAATACGAAACCAGTTCCTTATTCCTTATTCACACGGAATAAGGAACTGTGTTATTATTTAATAAAACTAGGTAGACATATATTGTAATACATATTTTTAACTTTGAACCAATATATACCATGATTTTCATTAACATTTAGTATTATTTGGTTAATTTTAATTTTTTTTTGAGTAAGGCAATACCATTTCCTTATTATCGTCTTCATTATACTTGTTTTCAGCGTTTATCATCAAAACGAATGTAAAAAGAAATGTGACAGAATACGGCCATATAACATAATGAAACTTAAATAACACACTCACAATCTAAAATATAACATATCCGAAAGTCTTCGTCCGAAATACAGGCTTCCGAATAAGGAACTAACTATACAGTTCAATTCCTTATTCAGAGGCCATCATATTTTATACTTAATTTCGGATCATTCTCGTATAGCACAGCTTTATATTTGTTATTATTGACGATGTTTAATGTAAGATTACTTATTTATATCTTTGGTACAGTTCTTGAAGTTTTATCTGACCTTGAACTTTGGTCAAGACTATAGCTGAAAACTAAACATGTTTTAGATATCTCGTTCCGTTTTCATACGAAAACTGTTACGAAGGGATATGATATAGAATGCAACATGATTTCAACACGTCTCCATAAAAGAAAGACTGCACCGGAAGCAGCGGTCAAAATGCCTCAATATTTTATTTTAATTTATCATTGAAACGAAAAAACGCGCATCCTAGCTGTAACAGTGTGTTTTGTCTGATATTTTTTATTCCAAATACGCGTTTTCTCGCTCATGCAGACCATCGGTACTTTCGGCGACTTTCAACCTCGGCACACGACGAATGCAAATGTGTCGGACAGCATTGTCATCACTGCGAAGTCACTGATGTCACAATAAAGCGAGACTGAACCGGACGCAGCGGCCGAATTGCCTTTATTAGACTGGAAAGTTTCATCGAAATGCCTCTGTATTTCGTTGTTGTTGTTGTTTTTCAATTAAAAACCAAAACTTGCATAGCTGTATTTGGGTGGTTTTATTTCAATATATTTCTAACTCCGAAATCGCGTTTTCTCGCTCTAGGATGCCTACGTTACATCCGGCGACCTTCAACATTGGCGCACGATTAACAGTCGTGGGAACCGACAAAATGGTACTGTTCTCGGTGGTTATAAGTAATATTTTTAGACAGTGCAACTGGTTACGTTTTCCTTATTCAACCGCGAAAAATGCACTGGGTTATCATTACAAAAGAGAACTAAGTAGACATGTAATGTAATAAATACATATGTTTTATTCCCAACCTACATTTACAATTATTTTCATTGATTTATGCGTCTCGATATTCATATCAATTTATTTGTTAAGTAAAAAAATGCCAGTTCCTTATTCGATTTGAATATGGAATAAGGAACCAGTTCATTATTCCTTATTCAAACCGAATAAGGAACTATGTTATAATTAAATACAACAAAGTTAAAATGTAATGCAATTAATATTTGTATACCCGTCCTACATTTGCAATAGTTTTTGTTCATTTATTTGTCTCGTTGGTTCAAATTAATATATAATTTATAGAAAGAACATGCAAGTTCCTTATTCGATTTGAATAAGGAATAAGGAACCAGTTCCTTATTCCTTATTCAAACTGAATAAGGAACTGGATTATCATTACTTTAAACTAAGTAGACATGTATTGCAATTAGTGTTTAAAATATACAACCTATATATAATGGTGTTCATTAATATGTGATTAACTTTGGATCAATTTCATTGATGTTCAAGTAAGAAAATGCCAGTGTTATTCGGCTTGAATAAGAAATAAGGAACTGGTTCCTTTTTTCTTATTCAGCCGCGAAAAAGGAACTGCATTATACATACAACAAATATGTTAAAAAGTACAAGATTGCACTTTTATATCTCATACATATACACTTATGTAATGTGCTTTTGGTTTTGTGGATGTGAAGTTAGTATTCGAACTGAAAATATCGGTTCGGTTTAAACAAGAAATCCTATGCAAGTAAATGTATTCGAGTTATTTTGTTTTGATTTACTTAAGAATCGTATGCATTATTTTTCTTTAAAACCCTATATCAAATATGTTAAGCTTGAATAAGGAATAATGAACATTTTCTTATTCCTTATCCTTATAAGGGAACTAACTTACTCTCCATTACAATCTATCAAAATTCGTTAAGTCAGATACAATTATTTGGTTATCTGACAATTAAACGCTTCGCTTAATTTACTGAATATGATGATCCGTATTCCTAATAATAATAATAATAATAATATTGTGAAGAAATTGATGCATTCATGTATATTCGCCTCAACATGTATGACCAAGAAGCTTTAACACCCTTTCCTTTTAAATTTGATTCAAGTACTCATTTGCCTATGTACAGTGCAGTGCAATACACACCACAAAACATTCAGCTCATCTCATTGAAATCGAACGCAATGCATTTGTTGTTAAACCGGTTTGAAACGTGCATTTGCCCAAACTGAGATGTAATCATCAAATTAGCAATTGTAGAATGTAAATCTTTCATACGATTCCGTACATACACATAATTATATTAATGTAATATAACATACATATAAGAAACACGTGCGATATTTATAGGAATATATATGATAACCATGTTAAATACTTCGTATAATACAAACAATACTAAACAGGAGTGCGTTGACTTGGGTCGTTGAGCCTGAACGTCCTCGTTGAGAAACCGGAATAGCGTGAACTTTGTCAGATCGTGGAAAACGTCAGAAAACGGGAAGTACTAAGATTCACACAGTATGCCCGTGATATTTATCAGATCAGTTGTCGTGAACAATTTAAGATTGATGCACAATACTAATTAACGCATTTTTCCCAATACAAGCCGAGTTCGCGATTAACACAGTGTTAATATGATCTTTAATATATTTTCGGATATCAGTTTGTTTATGACGTTGAACGTAATGAGTCAGATCCACTCTTTAAGGATACTCTATATGTAGTCTTATTTAAATCGGATCATTATGATTAGATTATAGAAACGAATTATTAGACGAGCAGAATGACGCACATCAAGTAGTATGCGATATGGCAGAAATTTGTTTTTAACAACAACAAACTCAATTTCATTTCCTTTAAGAGGGCATAACGTAATTAACCTGGGAATAAATACATTAAATAAATTTTACTTGTAATTTTGAAAACTACTTCTCTACAAAGCATATCACAAAAACTATTATAAATTCATTTTCTAAATGACATTAAGCACTATTATAAATTGTGATGCTTTTAGGATCATGTTTGTTTTATTCTTCTGCTTACTTAAATACTTAAAGCGTAAAGTTGTTATAAGCGTTAATTTATATTTACTGCGAAAAAAATAATAGCAATGAAAGGAAGGTTACTCCTGACAAACAATTATAATCATCATTCACTCCATCATCAACACTGTTATTTTAGGGAGACTACTCCTCCTAGACAGTGTGCTGTAGTAACTTATATGGATCACTTGTTAAAATATTGTTTATTTCCCCTTTTGAATTCCAGGCCTAGTTGTTCAAAAAGAAACCCAGTGCAAAATAATAAACATTGTTAATATTCTAATTAAAATTGTAAAGATAATCCTTAGTAAATTAATAAATGTCGGAAATCAGTATCAAGTGGTAAACAGTTGTTCAGATGTGTTGTTAGCTTTTATACCAGAGTGTATTCCAGTAAACCAACGCCAATCTAACCAAGCAGTTAGGATTTCGAACAACTGAGTTCAGAAGATTTAACTAAAACCGTATATTTTAATGTTAATCTATTATAGAACGGATCTGTATTTTTCACCATCATACGAGCACAGCACAGCAAGCTGATAAATATTTATATACATCCAATTCAATAGATCAATCGGACAATAAACCCGGACGATATAATGTATAGTTTACTTCATTTGAACGGAAATGCACAATCCTTTATAACAGAATAAACTATCGCATAGATAATTCTAATTTTGCAACATTCCAATAATGAAAATTGGTAACCTCTTAAAGCAGAAAATTCTTCTGTTAAACAAATATTTTAGCATTAATTAAGGATATTTATTATAACAACATCAACAATATTATCAACCACTCATACAATTCAAAGTATTTATAGTACCACCATCACAACATGAACTACACTTGTCATTATTGGAGTGATCTTACCCCCAAACAACGTTTTGACAGTAATGCAAGGGTATACAAATCAGTGTTGTATTTGACTGTTAATGTTCAAGAATGTTTTTGTGGCAGCGATGTGTTTTATATGCATAAAACACATATTTATTAGCCGTATTGTTATAACGTGTTATTTCGGAATCCATTAATGTCTTGTGGCATAGAGCGGACATGCTTTATTTCTACCAAAAGACTGCTGTTGTCTAAACTTTTGACTTTTGGAATTCCTTTGACATGCATATAGCTATGTGTTTATCGTGCTGAACACACCGACTGATAGAGGTAAACACATTTGTCAAATAATTATAATTATGATTGTCTTAAATATATGTGAAGTTACATAACGGACAAGAAATATGTTTGCAAATAAATTCTGTATTTAGACCTGTAACTGAGTGTGTCCGTCATCTAGAATGTAGCAATCCTGTATTTGCTCACAATGAATCGTCTAACATAATTGATCATTTGTCATTTGAAAACTTTTCGATGTATCATCCAGTTATAGAGCGGACATACACTACTTTGTGTCTTTTGTTTATTTGTCCTCTAAGTTTTCCTTTACATTGAAAATAATCACGTAGTTTTGCGTGTGGCGTATTGTCTTACATAGATGAGTGTGTGGAAACTTTAAAAAAATATCCTTTAATGCACCAATGCAAGTTATAGCCCGGATAAGATGCAGGGCAGAAAGACAGACACACATACTCATGTGACTAAAATATTCCTATATACCCCCGAAGACGGAGCAATTAACAGTGCATACTCAAAGTGCAATTAAAGCATGACTCGACCGAAATATATCTTTTTTTATCAAGGTCAGAGTGTTCTTAACCAAGCTTTCATTTGCTATGTGTTTTATCTTTTATTCATATCAGACTTTATTTTATTGTGTATCTTACACAATGGTTTATGTTACGTGTTACTCTGATAGCAAACATCTATATATGATAGCTATTGTTAATTCATAATAGTAATAACACATGCAACTGCAGGTAATTTATCTATTTTGTAACTGATTTCAATAACAATAACCAAAACAAAAGTAACGATGTGATGTATCTATTTCAAAGCTTCACACGATATAGTTCTATACGCGCAACAATGCAATTTGAACTAGTATACAGCACGAAACAAAACCTATCTAGCCCTGAACCCTTATGACGGCTTTAACCTAATTTTGTTTATGCAGCATTATGAAGCAAAACAAGGTTACGTGGGAAAATCAGAACAAGGCTTTAAAGTAATGCACGTATCCTAACAGCAAAACAATGATCACGTAAATAGTGTGAACTATAAAGACAGTGTACCATTAACTGTAAACATACAACAATCTTGATCAGGAACTTTGAAACCAGTTTCTTCAAACAGGGTGAAAAGAAGTAATAAAGAAATATACAGAAATATCATAACCATTTGCGCGAAAAATAGTAGGAGTTAAGACAAAGCAGATAAAATAATAACTTACATTGTTTTAATTACCAGCATAATTTGCTGTTATATATGTTTAACACACACTGCTACAATAATAAAGTATACGTTTTAATATTCAAGTAGCTAACACGAGCTTATGTTTCATAATATACAGTCATAATTGTATATAACTGTTGCCTCGTCATGCAAAAATTCATATTAGTATAATCAACACTAAACTATAGGCATAACGTGCTAATAAATGATACAATTGTCAGATTTTCGAAGCAATTAACATTTGTTCGATTCCCTTTTTTCTTCTTTCATTAATTACATATCGGTAAATTTGGTCAAATAATTCAAGTCGTTCATAACAAGGTAAAAGCTACATTAATTACTAAGGGGAGCGATAAACTGCTGAGATACCAAATGTACCGATACCGAATTCTAGCAAAATAACGTAATTGTACAGACATTTGATAGCTTTAAACAGTCGCAACCACTGTTCATTTGAGCTTATTTTAGCTCGATTGCCTCAAAGGCCTAACTTTTATCTACGCTGTTATGTTAAGCCTATTTACTTTAGCTCGATTGCCTCACAAGCCTACGCGTTTTGAGAAACTGTTATTTTGTCCTATTTATTGTAGCACCTAGAAAGCCTAACGGTTATTGATGCTCGTGTAGGATCTTCTTTGAAGAGGCCACTAAAGATCGACTTATTTATTTGAAATCAATAATATACAAATTTTATTTGTTTTGACGCACTTTGCCCGTGTAATTTGTACGCTAAATAAAATACATGACTGTGTATTTTAACGATTTCAGTTGAGTATTTAAGTCGATTCGCATCGTATTAAGAGCACTTTAAACGGTTTTCTATTACACAACGAGTATACAATATGCACCCATTTCCTGTGTAAAAACTCGAATGACCTTTCAATGTTGAAATGATTATTTTCAATGCCAAAGATTCTAGTTAATTTACCAAAAAATATTTTGTATAGTTTTTAAATATAATACTGTTAAACAAGAAATAATTATTTTCAAGCATAGTTCTATGTCAGTGTATATATGCGAAGGAGTGAAATCATTTGTGCATTTAGAATATATAATTTATCTTTTTTAATGAATGCAGATTATATAGCAACAAATAATCATGTAACTTTTCCGAATTGTCGTGTAGTTTGTTTTCTTGACATTTTATTAAGAAATATAGTTTATCTAGAGTAAACCCTGTCCAAACCGAAAGCCTGTATTCGCATGGATAACGGTCCAAAGTATATCCTTTTCATTATATATGCAATGCCATTGTCACAAACCTACACCAGTAAATAAAGTGAAGGTTTTCAAGGTAAAGATTAGAAAACTTCTCTTAATTGCTTTATCATATTTGACCTCAAACACACACTTCAGACCTTGAATTTTCACCTAGGAGCTTGTGTTTGCCAGCACAACTACATTTACATTTGCTAGTAAATTCTGTCAAATCCTATTTCAGTGCAAGATTACGTTTTGGCCATCTTCCATTTATGTTGATCTTGTGGCCAACCCTCAATTTTCTTATATCTGACATATGACTTTTAACTTTTACATTGTTTTACCTTTTGTTCATGGTTTGTGTGTGTGACACTCTGTCCCTCCTTGTTGGTTACCTCTGACTCGTTTATTTAGTCAATTAATTCTGGAAAAACTTATTCTTTCGGAAATGTACTGATAGTAAATTTCGAAACATTTTAACCTGACCATGGACATAGGAACTTGGTCCTAGCGATCGAAACTATGTGTCACAACAGTTGAACAGATGCAGAGTAATTTTCAAAACCCACCCATGTTTCACCAAGTGTAAAGGTCAGATTTCTTAAATTTGACATTTAACTTTTCCTCATGTTGACCCTGACCTTATACATAATAGCCCGGTCATTACACGCGACTATTTGGCCTTATGTTTTTTTTCACAGATAGGAGGCAATACCATTTATGCTGGACAAGATTATTTTTTGGATAAAATGTGAAGGTGTGATTTCATTAAATGCACAATGAACTTGAAATAGTGGCCCTAAGTTTGGCCAAATGGTCCTGGTTCCTAAGCTAAGCAATAAGTGTAATCATAACGATTACGTTTGTTGTTTTAAATTGTTATTTAAAAATCTACTCAAAGCAACTTAGATAGCAGGAAAGCTGAAAAGAGAAATCTAATAATTATCTATAAGATCTCCAGAACCTATCTACAAAGAAGTCACATCAGAAAAGATCGCAAAGAAGCAACAACGATAGACCGAACATTGAAAGGACCTTTTAAACTAACCCAAACGATCAGAGAGACCGGTCTTCCAACCTGCAGATAATCCACGCAACACCAACCATCCAACACAAGATGAGATCCAAAATGCCATGAAGACGGTAAAAAAGTCAACTAAGCATCCGGACAAAATAAAGTTCCACCAGAAGCACAAAAGACATTGCCACCATGAAAACCATGCTGCTGCCCATACTGCAGACGTCTGGATGGAAAGAAGATTCCCAGCATAATGGAAAAATGACACCTGGTAAAACGTCCAAAGAAAGGAGACGCCGGACTGTGCAACAATGGCGAAGCATCGTCCTACTGTCCGTGCCGATCAAGGTACTAGCCCGCATCATCCCGAAACGACTTTAAGATACGGTCGACAAAGAATCCGACGAGAATAAGCTGGCTTCATGAATGACAAGTCGTGCATGGACTAGATCGCCACGCATCAAACATCGAATGCATCAAAGCTTAATGTTAGACCAATCGCCTATCCAAGACGAATCACTTAAAAAAAAACATTTATGGACATGCGATTGTAAGGCATAAGTTGTATAACCCGGTTTAAAGGCATGTTAAACCTAGCAATAGAAACATAATAAATCCCAATAAACACTGAACAAATATTATCCTAAAACTTTAGCATGCAAAATGATATAAAATATATTTATAGCAATACTTCACATTCTGTTTGCTTTTCAAGGTATCATCTGCTCATTGTTTACATTCAAATGGCAAGTGCATACCCGCACAACGATTGGTTCGTTCCACACGAGGTATATACTGTCTTTGCTGTTCTTCCGGGCTCTTAAAATTAAAATTCAGAACGGTTATGTGGCTGATCAATTGCTATGCTGCAACTTTGCAAGTCAGGATTTTAAAGGCATATTTGAGCTTGTGCAAAAATGGTAAGTTTTCTTATCAATTGAGTATAACAAGTTATGAAGTAAAGAGTACATGATACGAAACATACGAAATAAGTGATTGTATTAGACTTGGACGGCTTACAAAACAAATGAGGTCTTTGTTCATTGCAATTGCAGCTTAACGCGCGAAACAATTTGAGATACGAATTGGGTATGTAATTTAACACTATTTCAAATACTAATTGTATCATTGTGATGCAATAAAAGCGTGCGATAAATAATCAGACGAGTGGGTTGTATATATTATTATCTTAATTATGAATTTGATTTGAACTTAACTGGCGCATTTCTTTTTCTTTTTGTTTGACTTAAGGCATTACAAAGCGTTTTCATGTTTGGTTTCTAAAACTAAGGTTATCCACAATTAGATGTAATACAGAAAATAATGTTAATTAAACATAAAATTTCATTGTGTTATTCTACTTGTATCATGTTTCTTTGATGCATGTTAAATATTCAACGTTGTTCACTATGCAACTGTTTGATTAATAACGTTTTCGGCATACATTTTGCGATGCTTGATTTCTTAGTTTAATATTTAGGATAAAATTGTTAAGCGTCAATATACATTTCGAACTAAGAACGTAATGATAAATGTATTTTATAAATAAGTAACTTTCATAAAGCATGATGGGGCACATTGTCTTAAAATCAATCGATGATAAATTGAATGCTATGTAATTACTATGACACACGCGGTAACTGTGTTTGTTTCAACATTGGAAATCTGATACCATGGACTGCACATGGAACACAATGGTCTCGATTTAAATACATGCTTTATGTCCCGGGCAAAGCTTTTGTGAGTATTGATCGATCGAAAAAGCCCATGTAAATGCCTTCATTATTAAGTGTGCAGAACAGACATTTACCCGGATATCTGTCACGCTGTTATTGGTAGTCAAGATATATATCAATGCATGCTCTGCTTTGTATTTGCAAATGAATTTGCTCATATCGGGGACCAAAGAAGCATGGGCCTTTACGGTGCATTCATAGTCTATCCAAAAAAGGATCCTGAGATAATTGGATAAAACCAAATTGTGATGTTGTGACAGGACTGGAATCATTTGATGGACCCAGAAACTGCTTATCATTGAATGCTTACTGAACAATTTGAAATGTCATTTGGAAGAGTCATCAGTACTACTTATTCCATAGACAGAGCACAATTTTCTAGGTACGAGTTTCAATCAGGTCTCATAAATGGAAAAGGTCGTTACTTTTCGACAGCGACTGATCACAATGGCAACCCGCTTGCTCGTTTTCATATCAAATCCGGGGTGACTTATCGATTCCGGGTTATAGGTGCCATGACCCTATATCCAATGCGAGTATTCATCGAAGGACAGACATTTATTGTTTGTGGATCAGATGCCTTCGACATAGAACGACGGGAATTTCATTCGATTATAATTCACCCTGGTGAGAGGTATGACTTTTTATGGACGAGTCCGAATACTACCGACCGAAGGCAATACATGTTCGTAGCAGAAACAATTGAAACCCGAGAAAGCCACGGAAAATATCACGCCGCGGAAGCCATTCTTGAAATGGTTGATTATAAATTGTATGCAACAAATTTAAATCCATCAAAGGCAAGCGATGTCAACTGCTATAATTTTAATTGCACGGTTTTGAACTGTCCTCCTCAATATGAAGCGCCTACAACTCTCGCGACATGCATTACATTCAGTGATATTAAAAATAACGATCCAATACGCGAAAAAGAAAAGATTCTTGGAAATCGGGTAGATAACGAATACTGTTTTAACTTTGGCTTCCCTGGACGAAATGGAACTACCCCTGGATCGGTTAATGCAAGGGAGTTTATATTTCCTTCCGTCCCGATACTCACTCAACCAAATGAAGAAACCACAGGTTGCAACGAAGCCCAATGCTCACGCGATGTATGTGTCAATGCACATACATAATAATAATAATAATAATAATAATAATAAAATCTTTATTTAAAGAAGATAGACTTGTTAAGAAATACATCAGATGAAATTACATAATATGCAATTTATATAATACATTTCTTATTTTCAACAAGGTCTTCTAACAAGAAACAATTTACAACAAATACATCATATTTCATCTTGAGCAATAAGAACAAAACATAAAGAATCATATATGCATACACATATAATGATATATATTATAATTAAAAACAAAATGACAGACATAAAACTACAATAACCATTTATGCAAGAACAGTATTTAAACATTAAACTAATGTTATTTACTAAAACAACATGAAGCATGTTCAGTTTATTTCATAAAGTGTGGAAGAAAGATAAGCTTTTAATTTTTTCTTAAATGTAATTAAATTGTTTGTTTGACGTATAGATTGGGGTAACGAATTCCAAATTGTTTTGCTAGAAAATTCAAACGATTGTTTGAAATAGTTTGTTTTTGGTATTCGCACTAGCTTTAAATCCCCCTTTTCGCAAGATCGCAAGTTATAGTGAATATTTTGTGATGGTGTCAAAAGGTCACGTATGTATGTTGGGGTTTGATTGTGAAATGCTTTAAATACAATAACTGACGTGAAATAGTGATTACGCTGTTCGAAAGTCAACCATTTTAGATCTTTAAATAGTGTTTTTGAATTTGTGCTGTACTTTTTATTTAAAATATGTGCACCACAACGCTTTTGTATTTTGACTATTCTATTAATTTCCGTTTTGGCCGCTGAACTCCAGGTAACGCATGCGTAGTCGGATATAGGTGAGATATAACCATTATAGAAGAGCTTACGCATTTCAAGGGTTAAATATGGTTTTATTTTTTGCAAAAGAAACATTCGTGATGACATTTTTGAACAAACGCTGTTAATGTGTAGTTTCCAAGATAGAGTATTGTCAATATAAAGGCCAAGAAGTTTTTGACAATTTACTGTTTTGATCACTGTATCTGAAATTTTAAGTTTTAGATCTCTCATGTTTTGAGCTTTCCGTTTTGACCCTAATACCATACAAGTAGTTTTTAGTGGATTAATAATCATGTTATTAGTTTGGCACCAATCATTTACAATTGAAAGATTTGTTTGTAGCTTATTTTGAAGTGTTTGAATATTTGTTCCCACAGTGTGCAATGTTGTATCATCAGCATACATTGCAGAATCACATGTAAGATCTAGCGAAAGATCATTAACGTAAATAAGAAATAGAAGAGGTCCTAAAATAGATCCTTGGGGAACACCAGCAATGATGCTTTTACAAGTAGAGGTAGTGTTTTCTGCTTTGATAAACTGAAATCGATTGCGGAGATATGAAGAAAATAGGTCGCATGAACTATCATTAAAATGATAAAGTTTTAATTTGTGTAAAAGAACCCTATGGTCCACAAGATCAAATGCTTTTTTAAAATCCAAGAAAATTGTACCTACCAGATTTCCATTATCAATTTGTTTAAGCCATGAATCAACTATATTAATCAATGCTGTTTGACAAGAATGATATTTGCGAAAACCCGACTGGGTTTTGTTTAATAGACCTGTAGATTCTAGATATATATGCAATTGTTTAGCTATATGCTTTTCAAATATTTTAGATATAGTAGGTAAAAGTGATATTGGTCTATAATTATTGGGATCTTCTACCGATCCACCCTTGTATAAAGGTATTACGTTTGCAATTTTAAGCATGTCGGGAAAGGTTCCATGTGATATACAGTTATTTATAAGAGCAGTGATTGGTTGTATAATGAAATCTTTGCAAAGTTTAATAATGCTGGGTCCTATACCATCAGCCCTAGCAGATTTGTTTGAATGAAGTTGATTAATTAAAGTACTAACTTCTGATGTGGTAATAAACTGAACAGAGAAATGCTTAGACTCTAGCTTAGCATCCAGATATGTTTTTAGTGAGTGGAAATCGTGTTCAGCAAATTTAGTCTTTTTAATAAGTTTCGAGATGTCAACAAAGTGATCATTAAGTGCATTAGCTACATTTGTTTTACCAGATATTATCCGATCATCCTTCCTTATTACATTTGGCAAAATAGAGGATTCTGTGTGTTCATTTGATGCTAATTTAATAGTTTTCCAGAGCGATTTCGCACTTGTTTTGTTTTGTACCGCATTCGAAAAATATTCTTTTTTAGCCATTTTGATTGCACTGTTACATTTATTACGCCACAACTTATATTGTGGCCAATTAGATTCACGTTTATATTTATCCCTTAAAGACCTTGCTTGTTTTACGTTTTCGTTGTACCAACCAGGTTGTTGTAATCTCTTCACTTTTTTATATTTGATAGGGGCATTCTTATTAAGGACTGAGTTTAATATGTTATAAAATACTTCAAATGCCTCATTAGCATCCTCTATTGTTTCAACCATATCAAAATTAGCATTTGCTAAGTCATTTTGAAAATTGATTTCATTAAATTTGTTAAAACATCTGTACTTAATAATTTTATGATCATCTGTTTTAACAATTTTACCTTTGACGCTTAATGTAAAAACTACTGGGTAATGGTCACTTATGCCTATTTTTGGTATGATTATCTCAGAAATGTTGTCATATTTTGAATACAAATGGTCTAATATTGATGATGAACGTTCCGTAACCCTTGTTGGAAAAGACACGTGTTGTTTTAAATTAAAATCAGTGATAAGTTTTTCCCATTTCTTATTGTTAAATATGTTTTGGCTTAAACAATGAAAATTAAAATCCCCGGTTGAATACATATTACAATCTTCCATGTCTGCCTTATTTATCTGTAATTCAAATGAGTCAATCCAAGATTGAGGGCTATTTGGTGGGCGATAAACAAAGTTAATTAGATATGGTTTGTACTTTACAATGTTGATTTGTAGCCAAATAGATTCAATATCGTCACTTTCTAAATCATGTCTACGTACAAAAGAGATGCTATCTTTTATATAAACTATTATACCGCCTCCAGCAGAAATAGCCCTATCACGTCTTACAATGCTGTAACCGGAAATGGATATTGTATTAATCTCCGTTTTATCATTTAAAAATGTTTCACAAAAGCCTACTATATCTAAAGAACTATTTTCGTGTAAGTAAACACGAATTTCATCCAATTTAGGCAATAAATGTTGGATATTCAAATGCATAATATGCAAACCTTTATATGTAAATGGAATATAATAATCATTATTTATGTTACATTTTAAAGTAGATTGTATGTGAGATTCCATAAGAACGTTACTATCCAGGGATGATATATCAGTGTCTAAATTATTTATTGTGCTACATTTAATATTATTCAATCTTAAGCAATGTGGTTTATGTTGATTTGTATCATCATTAGCAATAATTAAACTACACTTACATTTGTGCGAGTCACATTGGTTACATACCGACGAAAGAATGTCAAATTTATTTGTGCTATATAACGATGTAGTACGTCTGTCATCAGTAACCTATTGTCTTTTGGGTAGTCTGCAGTCACGTGTAACATGATTTTGACGTCCACAGTTCGTGCAGTGTCGACTGTTTTCATGATTGACGTGTCGACGAACGTACCGGAAGTCACGATTTTCATACACAAAATTCCTTCCAACACACTCATTCAAATGGTGTTCACCAATATCGGCATCGGAGCTGGCTGGTCCCACCCAATCCATCTACACGGTCACTCGTTCTACGTCAAGAAGATGGGCCTGGGATCATACAACCCTTCGAACGGTCTTCTTGTGTCTCCGACTACAGACATTGTTTGCACTGACAAATTCAAGTTCTGCAGCACCATGCGATGGAGCGATGCATCTTGGGATACCGGAAATGTTCCTGGAATGAACGATGATCCGCCGAAGAAGGACACTTTTATAGTGCCACCTGGTAAAATGCGTTTTATCTTATTAACATCAATAGTATAACAACGATCGTATAAACATGAGCTTTATACTGTCGCTATTTATAGATCAGATTTGGGTTTTTCCAAAACTTGGAGAAATTGTTTTTGTCAACTACGGAAAAAAAATCGTCAAGCCTCGCGCTACATCGGTTCTAAGCCTCGCATGATAAACTTGATCTTTATCCAAAACTCACAAAACTTGTGGACAATAGAAAGGGAGTTAATTAAAATAAATACGTTTTATTCTTCAAGCTTTTCGTCTGCTTGTAATATCTATAGATAAATTAGATTTCGTTTTACCGTGTGTTGTTAAAATTACACCATCCTATTATTTTGTGCGAAAGAAAGATTAAAACCCGCATCTTTCAAGACAAGGCCTCATTTAAATCTCAAATAATAAATTAAATTTAGTTATCGATTGGGATTTGTCACATTTCTGATAGCGGTTAGACTGAATCGCCTTAACGAGTTTGTAACATCGCTTGGAATATTTGAGCCGCGTTCTGAGAAAACTGGGTTTAATGCCTGTGCGTAAATTTTTGTCCCAGATTAGCCTGTGCAATCCGGGACGACATTTCCACTTTTATGACATTTTTCGTTAAAAGAAGTCCCTTCTTAGCAAAAATCCAATTTACGCGGAAAGTGTCGTCCCTGATTAGCCTGTGCGGACGACACTTTACGCACATGCATTATGCCCAGTTTTCTCAGAACACGACTCAGTTAGTCTTAGTGAGGGGATCTGTTAAAGGACTGTATGGAATACGTGTCTAGTGACTGACACATATCTTGCCGTCTTTAACGTACCAACTAGGGAAACCGAAAACCAAAATTCACAAGTTCATGAGTTTTTAAGGACCGTCATTGTGATATTTAATTGACAATTCACTGTCGAATTATATTGATCATACTCGTAATTATTTTTATACGTTCGCAAGTCCGATACAGGCTATGTATTGAACCAAACACATACATAATGGTTGCTATTGAAAATGTATCTATTTAGCTACTTAACCTAAAAACTAGTTAATAACTTATTGTTGCAACATTTATTTTTATCATATTAATTTACAATTAACATGGATACATGTTTTGTATTGTACAATGCTGATTAATAAGTGTATGTTATTAAGGTGTCTATGTGGTGGTGCGTTTTATCTCCGACAACCCCGGTATGTGGTTTCTGCATTGTCACATCGACTTGCACAACACCAACGGAATGGTGATGGTCATAGACGAGGGGGACAAAAAACCGGCTACGCCCAAAGGATTTCCAACATGTCGGAATTTCGAATTCAGTGGTCAGTGTAATAGCATGTCATATTTTAGGATTGAGTTATTTGAAAATTGTGTCCTTCATCATTCTGAAAAAGAGCCACTGTTCAACTTAATTATTATTTTTGTGTAATCTAAAACGTGCGGATCCGTTTTATGACTACTTAAGACATTCGATAATGCATTGTTTGTCTAATGTATGTAATAAAGCACTCACATCTGGGTTAAACGAGAAGATGATTACTTAAACAATGCTTTTTCTATTATGCTCCTCCAGCTCAAATTTAGAACCGATTTTATCATTTTATCTCGACATAGTATTATATAAACAGCACAAAAGGTAACCCCTAGAGCGTTGTTCCTGATAAGAAACAAGACATATGATACCCTGTGGTATTAACTAAATAGTCAGTTTACAACAATTTACTATTTGCTTTTTTTTAACTCACAACGACACCATATTTTGTCACTGGTATACCTTTGATAAACAAATATACTGAATATTCATCTTCATCAACACTTCTTACGATTTCGTTTAAAACAATTGTTTACAAAGACTAACAACAGTTCCTCTATTTATTAAATGTTGATTAAAGTAATAAAGAATAAAGTAATATAGACGTATTTAAAACCGGTATTGAAAGAATAAATACTGTAATGTAAATTAATTATGTTGATTTTAATACTGTGTTTTTATTTGTTTTCAGGACTGGTTTCCGACATAAGCTCTGCAAATCGGTGTTATGCCTTCGCGATCTAGTCTCTCGTTATTACCGTTTGGCATGGATTTTTCATCGTGCTGTAGAAAAACAATATATGGATGGTGTGTGCTTACTTTTTATAGAGATTTTGGCGACTGTTTTTATGATCATGCTTTTTTTTTTTAAATATTTCATTGTCTGTTCGTAACATTTCATAATTTACTCCTCACTATATATTTTTATTGTTCACGTTATGTTGTTTTATTTAGTTAAGTTTTAGTTAGTTCAATACACTATTTACAATTCCACAATATTTGCATTGACAATCCGGTATGACCGTGATAAGAATCGATTAAAACCTTATTTAATTAAAAAAAATTATGAAAAAGTAATACGCCTTGAAGTTTCAGTGTTTATTGCTTCGATTAAGCGTTTAAATAATTCGTATTGATTTGAGTATATTGCAGTTGACCCAGGTGCATGTATACTTCCCATTTAGTAAAGAATATGTATGCGTTGATTTATTGTTTACCTTATATGACTGTTTTCACGTGAGGCATGTGCGTTCTATTTTCACTGTCACATCGACCGGCACAGCACCACATTAGCGATAGTGGCATGCTGTTTGCATCAACAACACATGATGAGTTCAGTGATGTGTTTGTTTATTTTTACTCACGTGCACTGTATAACCACTGTCTTCAAGTTTTTGAACATTACCGATTTTTGCTTGTTAATATTGAAGTACAAAGCTATTCTCGTTGTGTTTGTTAACGTATAATAAGAGAAATACTATCGTGTTTAAGTGCGTGCGTGGTATGCAGTGATGAAATGTTCACCTATATTATTATTTTTTTAATTTTATTATTTTTATTAGAAGTAGTAGTACTAGTATTAGTATTATTATTATCAGTATTATATTTTAATTATAATTATTAGCTTGATTAACAAACAGCATGATAATTAATGCATCAGTTTACAAGCAACATAAGATACAACAACATATCATGAACTAACAGTGTAATCATACAGTGAAAAAAACTATCGAAATTACATCAATTGGTGCCATATTTATCAAACCGTCCTTTATGCATATTATTCAACATTTGCAAACAAGTTTGCCAAAAACTGTGTTGAATTGGATGTGTTATTGTGGTATATAGCTATGGTAACATTTCTAGAATAGAGACAAAACTAAAAACTCAGCTAACAACATTTATTTTGTTATTTTTAACGAACTAACCAAATACCAAAAGAGTACATGTACAAATAGAATTACAATTATTGTTTTCTTTTTCGAAAATGTCATCGACGATATATAATGTGACTAACTTGTACAAAGTAAAATAAATATACAAGGAAAATACTCTTTATCGCTTTCTAGAAATTACAGTATGTATGTACTCTCATAAAAGCGCATATCGGTCGTTTGTTCTAAAAAGTTTGTTGAAGTTTGGTCTTGCTCGTTCAAATGTTCACGTTCGCGACCAGGAAAAGGCTAGCATTATAAACAGATTCAGAATGTCGTGATAATTATGTCGATTACGGAACAAACGCAGAAACTGCACTATATTAAGATAAATAAGGAATATAACGTTTATTATAAATGATTCTGACTCAGAGAAAATAATCTACCATCAATGAAATGAGGATAACTGATCCAAATCATTAACATAAAGCTTAAAAGGTAAATTGGAAGTCCAGCTTGTAAAATTGAAATTGAAAAGAATGCCTTTTGTGAGTTACTCTATGCCATGCTTTAAACTCGGTTTAATATGACTTACCAACAGTATTCGAGTATGTGATCTTGCCGCAGAGGTGGAAGCTACATGATACCTTAAACCAAACACAATGAACTAAACGCGACAAGCTTCCTATGCTTATGATCATAGCCCACACCTGACAAGTTGTCGAGGCGAACTCGGTGGCAGAAGTCCCCGGCTCTCTACCGTTGCAGACCTGACATAACACATTGTTCATGTCGTTGGAAAACGACTACAAACCTGTTATTAACATTGAAAGGCGAATACTTATTTGAGATAACCGGGCGACGGATTTCCACTAAAGCACACGCCTCTCCTACCATGTACGTCTAAAGGCGGTCCGTCTGCCATATACGTATACACATTCACCATATTCAGAGATTAAACCCAAGGCTGACGGAATTCCGATCACCAGAACATGTTTAATTAATGACTTCAATTTATTTAATAAATGATATTATTTTTTGACAAACGTAATGATAATTATTGTTTTACTAACTGGCATGTTAACTGGCATTATTAAAATTCCCGGCCGAAACTACGTTAGCCTGACAGGAGTCGACGGCAGGTCAGCGTGCACTAGGTCGCTACCGGGGGATAACTCTTGTTTGTCCGAAAGGGGCCTTAAACGGACATACCCGCTCACTTAAAAATGACGCATACGAGAAATAGGCTTAGAAGGCTGCATGCACGACCGACCCTAATAAAAGGTCCCGGCTGAATTTAGCTCAGCCAGATAGGCAGTCGACGGCTGGTCAACGTGCACAAGGTCGCTTCCGGGGAGGGGGGGTAACTCTTGTTCGTCCGTAACGGGCCCTTAAATGGGCATACCCTCTCACAGGCAAAATGATACGTAATACGCTAAATAGACTTCACCTGACTCCTACCCTAACTCTTGTCTGTCCGAAAGGGGCCCTTAAAGGGGCATACCCGCTCACTGGAAAATAACGCATACGAAAAATAGCCTAAATAGGCTGCATGCACGGCCGACCTTAATTAAAAGTCCCGACCAAAACTAGTTCAGCCCGATAGGCAGTCGACGGCTGGTCAGCGTGTACTAGGTAGCTTTCGGGGATAAATCTTGTTCGTCCGAAAGGGGCCCTAAGGGGCACACCCGCTCACTGAAAAATGACGCATACGGTTTGAAAATGGTTTTCTACATAGGCTGTATATTTGCTTGTATTTAATATTTTTGCTCATTAGTCTAAATTGGCTGAATATAATTTATAAACGACTGAATATGATATATTAGACTAAATAGGCTGGTAAATAGGCTTACAAGGGTATCTATCTTATCTATCTTCGGATACTGTTGATCTCCCCTATCGGGTATTAATATAACTGATCGTGCTGGCACTGCAAGAAAAATATGTATACAATATTGTACAATAAAAGTATTGACAGATAGACGTCCAGAAAGAAAGTAAGACTGAAACAAAGTTGGAAAGTGTTAGTATATTTATAGACAAGAGTTAAAATCAGGTTAAAAACACACTCTGCCGCAACTAATTTTATGAAATTTGGCTTACTGCCAGCTTGAAGGATTCAAGCGTTGGCAGGAAGACAATTTCTGAGGGGATGTTGTTCCATAGTATGACAGTGCTGGGAAAATAAGAAAATTTATAATAGTTAGCAACTCTGTAAATCTGCCAATAAGCTAAAGGATATGTTTGGCGAGTCAATTTCCTGGGTTTTTCAAAATAGCTGGGGACGGGGACAGCTACTAATGAGTGGAAAATTTTGTAAAATAATACTATTTTATCATCAGTCCGTCTGTTCTCTAGAGATCTTATACCGAGTGACTGTTGCATGTCTGAGACACTATCATAAGTGGAATAGCTGTTATTTATCCATCTGATTGCTCTTCTCTGAACCATTTTGATTTTAATGATGTTTTGTTTAGTGTATGGCGACCAGACTGGAGACGAGTATTCTACTTGAGTCCTGACAAGAGTTTTATAGTCAGTTTCTTTTACTATTTTGTTTTTAGTTTGGATGTTACGTTTAAGGACACCAAGTGTTCTATTTGCTGTTGTACATATTCTAATAATGTGAATGTTGAAAGAAAGGTCTTCGGATAAGTCTACACTTAAGTATTTTGCACTTGGTACGGTTTCAAGGATATGGCCATGTAATATATAATTATGTTTGATTTTATGTTTGTTTCGAGTTATATTAAAGACTTGGCATTTACTGGGATTAAACTGCATTTCCCATTTGGTTTCCAATTGTTCCAAGGTATTAAGATCATGCTGTAATTGGTTTCAGTCATTTAGGTTGTTGATCGTGGGGTACACACCAGTGTCATTAGCGAAGAACCGGACTTGGGATCTTACATGATCTGATAGGTTGTTTATGTAGAGGAGAAAAAAGAGAGGGCCTAGGACAGAACGACAACTTGAGTTCGACCTATTAGGAAAGAACAGATCCAGTCAACAGTACAGCCTCTGATTCCATGTTCGTGAAGTTTATAGAGAAGTTTAGAATTGCTGACTTTATCAAAAGCCTTGCTAAAGTCCAGAGGAATACGATCTGACTGCTGGCCTGCAACAAGGGTTCTCGAAAGGTCATTACCAGTTTGATGAGTTGCGTTTCGCAGGAACGGCGCTCCCTAAAGCCATGTTGGAGATCATATAATATGTTGAATCTGGTAAAATGAGCACAGATGTTAGATGCTATGATATTTTCAGTAAGTTTACAAAGAATACACGTCATAGTTATAAGACGATAGTTTGATGGGTCACTCTGGGGTCCGTTTTTATAGAGGGGGGCCACATTTCCCTTTGTCCAGTCAGATGGTAAGGTACCAGAATCTATAGACTTTTGGAGAAGAATTTGAAGAATAGGAGCTATTTGACAGCGAAGTTCTTTCAGCACAACTGGCTTAATGTTGTTATTCAGGACCAGCAGCTTTATCAGTTTTTAGGTTTGATAATAGTTTGAGAATACCGTTAAGGCTGATAAAAATGTCAGGCATTGATGGGTACTTGCTTCTGAGATGAAAGAGGAGATCAGCATCACGAAGTTTGTCTCTGATTTTATGAAGACAAGACTGTCCAAGAGATAGTTCAGTGGTGTGAAAACAGATTGAAATTTTTGGTTAAGAATGTTTTCTTTTTCAATGTTACTATATTTCAGTGTGCCACTGGATTTGTAATGAAGAGGTGCAATACCTTGATTGTCTTGTCGAGCATTCTTAATTAGTGGAAAAAAATTGTTGAAAAAGAAAATTGATCCGGGTCGGTGTCATCAATGCCTAAGATGCTCTCCAAGATATTTGCATATGATGTTTTGATTTCTTGCCTTATTTAATGTTTTAAGACTAGGTGTTTTTTGGCCAAGGTAAATATGGTTGTATTTTCAGCATCTTTCATATATGAATAATATAGGTTTAATAGGTTCAAATGGCTGCTTAACAGCAAATTATAAGCTTAATAGGATGTATATTTCAACCTACGTACTAAACTTGCTAAATATGCTCAATAGCCTAAATAAACTGTTAAATATGTTAAATACGCTTAATAAGATGTATGTGTTAACCTATGTACTGAACTTGCTAAATGGGCTGTGTAAGTAGCATGAACCAACAAGGGAGGCAACTCGTTATGTCACAATTTGGTAGTGTATAAAAAGTGGTACTTAATTATCTCGCTAAACATGGGTCTAAATTACGTTTAAAAGCTATATTCTGATTGGATGAAACAATCCGAAATCATCCAATAAATAAAGTCGAGATATTTATCTTGCGGAACATGCAATGCCATGCCGCATGCAAGCTATTTAGAAAGTAAATATCGTAAATCAAAAAGTTTGTTATGTTTTTTCTTCGCAGTCATAGACAGTGTTCCTGGCTGAAAACGATGCAATATTACCTATAAATCATTCATGTATTAGTTTTTAGCAAGAAAGAGGTAGAATATTAGTGTAAAACATAAGAATTTTTATTTAAACTTGTGTTTGCTACAATTTAACTAGTTGTTACGGAAATTACCGATTGTACAGATGTATCGACAGACATATGCAAAACGAAAGAATAGCTTTCAAGTTTATCAGCCTTGAAAACACCTATTAATCAAAACAGAATCGAAATTTTTAAAATATAAACCAGTAATGTTCATTAACACCAAAATCTTTTGGCACAACCATCAAATTTTTGGAAACCGACGATCGGTAATTTCCATAACCATATGGAAAATTTCACCACTGACAAGTTTCGTTTCTAATGTTTTTCTCAAATATTCTACCACAAAATTATTGTATACCATTACACAAATAAATAATTAGTAATTATTCCTTCATTTTGGGGAGGGACACTGTCTGTAAATGCTTATAAATACGCATTAAGGCTAAACTTAAGTGCATAAAATATTGAAAAATAAATCATAATTCAAGTGTAGTCAAGTGTTCGTTCCATCCGATATATTCATTCATCCACATTGCTCAGACACTCAATTATATTGGACATTATTACGAATATCTGATAAAACTTGCATTTTTTATTTTTATCTTTAAACTTCCATTTCATAAATGTTTTTTTATAAACGTCGTCAATTATTAATTGTATATAGATTTCTCTATAGTTTGAAAAACATTTAGGCAAATATTTCTTATGTAAGATAAAATGCAAATAATTAATAAAATATTCCCTTTTAATCAGTATGTTGGTTTATCGGTCGATAACAATATCACTTTGAACATTGAATTATTTAAAAGTAATAACAAACATTAAATGTTCTCCGAACAAATGATTCATAACACATATAACAGATTGATAGGAAGATATGAACAAATCAAGGTTGCTAGGTTGCCCGCCTAGAATGGTCCTGTTAGTATGGAAGTACTTGATATCTAAATTTATTAGCTTTTGGGTGTTGTAAAGGCATTTAATATTTTATGAAATGTCTCAAAGTGTAGAATTATTTTGCATTTAGTAAAAGAAAGGCAACATATTACCCTTAAGTGGCTGACAAGAACTTGTGACTGAATACAAATAAAAAGAGGCATTTTGCTTCTTGAAATAAAAGTAAACATCATTATATATGAATTTTCTGATCAAAAGTGTTATTTTTAACGAATAGGGGAAATACATTTTCAAGAATAAACAATATCATTATAAATGATTTGGTGAAGAGCATCATAATATTATCATAGTACCACTTTTGGTCTAAAAATCCAATAACATTTTTTAAATTTCATAACCCTTTGTTGCAAAAACAAATCATGAAAAATAGATTTTTCAGATAAATTTAAAATGAAATAAAAAATGCTTTATTAGACCCTAGATATTATTTTTGAAATCATTTTTCATCAATTACATATGTTTATTTTTTTTATTTCATGCTACTCATGGTACCAGTATTTTGTCAGAAAATTAATTACATTTTTTTAATGCATTACCCCTTGTTGCCAAAAAATTCATAAAAAATATAATTAAGTACTACTACTACTACTTCTACTACTACTACTACTACTACTACTACAACTACAACTACTACTACTACTACTACTACTACTACTACTACTACTACTACTACTACTACTTCTACTACTACTACTACTACTACTACTACTACTACTACTACTACTACTACTACTACTACTACTACTACTACTACTACTACTACTACTACTACTACTACTACTACTCCTACTACTTGTACTTCTACTGCAACTGCTACTACTACTTCTTCTACTACTACTACTACTACTACTACTACTACTACTACTACTACTACTACTACTACTACTACTACTACTACTACTACTACTACTACTACTACTACTACTACTACTACTACTACTACTACTACTACTACCACCACCACCAACACTACTACTTCTACTACTACTACCGCTACTATTACAATACTTGGTGTTTATGGAGTAGAACTAAAGAATGCTCTCACAGGCGGGATCGAACCCGTGACTTCCTGTAACTTCTATACCGATGCATATGTTAACGTTCTTAAATATGGCATTAAGAGTGTAGGATGACTTGTAAGATTACTAGTGGCAGCACGAAAGCTTCAACTTTAAGCAAATACATTATTTTGTATTAAAACTGCTCAATATAACACACACAAATGATCATTATATTAGTTCAAACGAGTGTGCGACTAACCCTGCCGCACACATAATGTTCAGGTATTCCAGTATCAAATAATCTGTGTCTGCATTCATATTCTTAAATATCTGAATACTAGTATGTGCAATTATATAATTGACAATGCTACCACATGACTGATTGCTTTACGTGGTGTGGTTGTTCTAGTGATTCCATGACCTAGAGAGCTTTGCAAACGAGAGTGTTAATTCATGACAGGGCTTCTCAAGATGCACAGGTAGAAGTGCAGACGAATATCAGCCAGCTCTCCTCTAAGCTGAAATGTATGGAAAATATCACTGAGAGAGAACAAAAGGTCTTGACAATTCTTCTGGAAACGTCAAATATAAACCAAATCTGACGACGGATGCACTGGACCAAATTGCACATAACGAAGGTGCAATGCTTTCCAATCCAACGATCAATAACAATTGATCTCGACAGCAGGGTATTCGACAGCAAAATTGATATACAATATATTACCACTTTAACAAAAAATCAAATTTTTCCTAGTCCTTTCTTACACGAGAACTTTATTTCTCTAAACTTTAATCTCTCTTTACCGTTCATTTACCCGCGCGTATCAATGACGATTATTTTGATGATTATTTTAAATGTCATATACCGATATCGCTGCCTAATTTACTTTTTATTAACAATAACTCAAACATGTGACCTACAAATAAAGATATTCCATGCATGTTATTATTGTGTTCTGTCTCATTATGACAAACGATCTGGATACATACACCTACATCTCAAAGTGTTGAATGAGTGCAAAATATGGGTGAAATCGTTTGTATAATTATTTACGTTATTCATCGCCAACTGAAATGCATCAACTATTTTTCGTCGTCAATACACAATTAATCTCTTACACATTTAAAGAAATGATGGAATATGAAAAAGTCGTTTCAGGTTCAAAAGATATTGTAACTGATCTTGGAAGGGTAGAATGTCCTTTTTAACGTATCAATAGTTTACAGTATCGCACCACCGGAAAGTTTTCTCTCCAAGATGTCGTTCAAGATGGCCGCAAAACCTATTTATGCTGATATCTATGTGACTATCCACTCAAAATAATTATTTGGGAGCACTGACTTGTGTTTCAAGGGGCAAAGAACACATTAAGATTATAAAATAAATATGACGTAACAGAGAAATCAAACATTGCGTCCAAATGACCGCTAATACAATGACCGAAAGTGCATAAATATTGACTCAAACGTGTTATTGTTTTCGTGATTTTGTAATAATGAGTGTTTCATGCTTTGCTTAAAATATAAATCTCCAGTAAAACATTGTTTACAAAGGTCCGATATTGACGCTTAAGCCACAAAATATAAATTCGGACCGTTGTACAAACATGTTTGGGTGTTTTCATACACTCATGAACTTGCTGGGGGCCATAGGGACCCTCGTGAAAGGAGCCGGTTTTGAAAGCATACTTGAGACTGTCTATGGTGAAAGTGCAATTGTGCACATTATGACAGGGTAAGCTGTCCAGAGTGCTTTGCGGGGCCATTTGCTTGTTGAAAAGTGCCTACAAAGCAAGCTATAGCCGAAATAACCCAAGAAGATCCGGATATTAAGATACTGGTTGATCAGGTCGATGAGTTGTACTCATACCTTCTTAGGGGCGAGACGACGCAAGCTGATGCTACATGTTTTGAGATTTTGATCAAACTCGAGACAGCTACAGAGAGAAGAAACATGAAATTAACGAAACCTTAAGTACAAGCCAATTTGAGCTTAATAATCAGCTTATGGTATGCAAGGCAAGGATGTTGATCACGCGAAAATTACTGGGTGTTTGCTGATGCATACGCAGACAGTTTCCGATTGTCTAGCCGTCTTTGCTGAAGCTGGGCTCTTCAAGTACTTGCGATCTGCCTATTAATATCTTCTGCAAATGAGCAGCCTAGCGGAAACGCACCCAGACGTTTATCAAAAGTTTGTTGATGGTTTGCACGTTGTTTGTAGGAACAATCAGTGCTGGGCTGGGCTAAGCAGTGATCTTGTCACTGAGCAAACATTGATGAGGTCTCTGAAGGTGGTCTAACTCGCGGCAGTGGGATGACCGAGAATATGCAAAACATTTGGACCCTATCTGCACCACCTGTAACATCCGAGTGCAACAGTGCGACGCAGGATTTTTCACACCTTGTCTATACTACAAGTCAATAACACAAAGACTCAATTCGGCAAGCATCAAAAGAGATGTTCCTGATCTCGAAAAAATGCAGACGAAGATTACAACCGGCTCACCACACACAGCTGATCCCACTCTGAAAAAATTTGTCAATGGGGTAGTGGCTGGGTCAGATGTGAACTTGCATGCATGTTAGGAGGTTGAGAACAGGATCATTAGATGTATCAAAGGAAAGTCGGCATTTGCATATACGTTTAAGATAAAAGACAGAGCAGATGTTAAGACTGGTGAAGACCGTGCTATTCCCTTTTCTTCCCTTCTGTTTCAGCATTTCCTAGTAGTGTCAAAATCTTGAGATCTTTTCCTTGAAGTCATATTCTAGAATGAACCGAGCCCCATCCTCCTGCCCTCGTTGAAGCCAAGATCATCATTTCAATGCGAGATCATGCTGAAAATGCATCAATTGAGGATGTTATGAAATGTATTCCGGAAACAGATTGTTACGTGCTTGATGGTGGCTCTTTGCTTGATCGAATGCCGTGAAAAAGGGTGACAAATATAACGCAATATCCGAGTCTCATGCAGATTTCACTGTAATGCATTACGGACAAGCGACAGTGAAGATCGACATTTACGAGGACGTTCTTTCTATTGACAACCCACACAAGAGAAGAGGAAAAACGTGAACCCTATTGATAGTTGACCAATGAAACATAATGCTTATGCAAAATGAGCACTTTTTGTCTTGTGACAAAAACAAGGCAGGCATGATTGCTCACATCAGCACAGCTCTGACTTAATTGGGATATAATGTCGCTATGTTACTAGGGGATATGGACAGTGATATTGTACAAGCAACAGTGAAACGATCCCGTCATAGCGTCACAACGTTAATCGGCGAGGATACAGATTTGCGGATCTTGCTCCTGCATTACTTCTAAACGCACAATTAGACCATCTACTTCCGCTCTGATATTAACAGTCGTAGGCACACAAAGTGTATACAATTATCCGCTTGAAAGAACTTTTATGAGACAAAGTGTGGAATGAGTTGCTCTTTGTTCATGTCCACACAGGCTGAGATTCAACTTAATAGATTTTCGGCATCAGTCAAAGTCAGTATTCCGGAAATTATTATAACCTGTTCCTATCATTTAGTCATGTACCTCCTCATTCCTCATTGCAAACATGTTCCAAGAGGAAATATCGAATCTTGGCAAATGCGTGATGGTGGATTTGTTTGTTGGCAAGTTCATTGATTCCTTAGTCTCACTGCGCCATAATATTTTCACAAAGAAAGTGGTTACCGCCGAAACATAAGTCACTTCTGAGCAACTACCCTCAACATCGCATAAATTAGTATGTCATAGCCAACGCGTATACTATCAAATCATGGTATGCATTGGGATGGCAAATATTATGAAACTTACGGAATGGAGATAGAAATAGAAAAACGACCAACTGCTTAGTAATATTACAATGAAATAAATATGTCAATATGTTCCTTGTCTCCAAAATGATGGCATTTGACATACACATTTTTGAGTCATACGTAATGAACTTGTAGTTCTTATTACGGCGGTGGCTGTTTTTTGACGCCATGTTTGATTTCTGTGTGACATTATAAACTTACACTATGTCTGATGATCTTAGTGTTCTTTGACCCCCAAAACTTAGGTATAGACACCAAACTGATCAAATTTGAGTGGATAGCTTCATAGTTATGACCATAAATAGTTTTTGGCGACCATCTTAGCGCGTCCATCTTGAAAAAAAATATTCGGAGGTTCGATTTCGGTAACCATTTGATATGTTATTAAGTACTTTCTTCCCTACCAAGATCAGTTAAAATACCTTTTGTAGCAATGTGGGTCCAATTGTATATTTACCTTACTAATTTGTTAATGTGTAGGTAATCATAATGTATCATCGTTACTACTTATTTTATTTGCAGCCTGTGTATAGACTATGTTAAATTCCATACTTCATATACAGTAGGATACACGTGCATTTTATGTAACAATACACGTTTAAATGGATAAACCAGTCTTAGCAAAAAGCCATATAAACGGTGACATATCGTAACAAGATTATCAGCGAAAGTGGTCGATGCTCCCGAAGATGGCAAATAGCTCCCTTAATATTTACTCGACCGGAATGACATTGCTATGTGAGAGCTTCATCCGATAAGAATTCTACCTATACAATGTCATTAACATCGTATCATCAATTCCTCACATCTGCCACAGAGCCGTAAAATTAATACGAAATTATTCATCAAAGCGCAATCACTTTCTAAACAATTAATGGTACAGAACATCCTTAAATTATACGTATGTGCACCTAATAGGGATGTTGCATATTAAGTGCCTGAACATCGGATCATTACTGTAGTGTAAAGGAAAGAACATGTACAACTTCATCAAGTTCGGTTGATACGTTCCTGAGATCTCGAGCGGAAACTAAAATTCCAATATAAAACAAGATAACTATTGATGCAAAGCATCAAAGGGCGTCGGGAATTTCAGTGTATAAGGCTTTCAATGAAGTTACATGGAACGATTTTATTTGTACTGTAAATATTAATATATTGGCCGATTATTTTAAACAAAATAGAAAAAGATACTGGTATAACCGCTATCAATGATTTTGTGTTATAACACTCAAATAACCATTATCTATGATGTTGTGTTATATCCCCCAAATAACCATTATCTATGATTTTGTGTTGTAACCCCCAAATATGTCATAGTTCATTTTATTTACATTGGTTTCCTTTTTTAACTGGTATCCGTGTGCAGTTTTCAGTAATGGAACAGAACTGTGTAGGTTTTAAAAAATCTGCTTTATCTTATAAGCGTAATTTCATATTTTTCTCAACTTCAAGGGGAGATCATTCTGAACTTATTCTTACGTTGCTCATTTACGATAGGGGTTGAGTACTCATTAATATGAAAACACTGTAAAAGTTTTAATGTGTTTACGAATCCCCCCCCCCACCCTCTTACACATATATTTCATGGGTATAATAAAAACAAAAAATGGTTACAATAAAACAGCATATTTATTTAAACTAAAATGTCTACATAAAAACAGAAAGGTAATATAGAACATCGCATGTGAAGCGAGCGTGTAACCACTACACTACGGAACCGCTTGAAAAATCACCTTCTAACTAAAATATTAATAAGCTATTAATAGTCGGTTTAAATGTAAACCCGGAAATTAAACGCTGGATACTGAGCGGGGTTAAAGGTCCATACCAAAGGGTCCATACCACTGGCAAGATACGGGTCAGGCCTGCGATTATGTCTTGTTTTTATACACAACCAAATAGTTTCGCGTATTTCCCAAGTCCCTGTGATCTTTCCCCTGTGATCAGTTATTATTTAAAACAATTAGCTTTGCATTATTTGCATAAATGTTGTAATAAATGTAATAGGCACAAATGCGGAACTTATTTACACTAATTTGCACAAAAAATCACAACTATGCAAGATATTCTGACAACAAAAATATATACATTGATCCGTAAAATAATCTCCTCCAATAAGCGACAAAAACGTATTACATACGAGTCTCCGCACTTCAGTGCGACGCCAATAATTCGATGAAAACATCATCGGACCAAAACGCCCTGCAAACGATGCGTGTGTCCATACTTACGGAATAAGTATATCAGGTTAAGTCATATTCGGATTCGTTTTTGAGGTTTCTCGCGAAATCGGAACTTGAAATTTAACATTAACTCTACAGTATTAAAATCGTTAAATGGGTATAATAGATATAAATCATATACACACACTAAAAGACAAAACAATTAAAAGCGAGTTTCACCATCCTTAAATGGGGAGATATGGAGCGAAACGAATATTAATGCACAAACGTTTTACCATTATGTATGACCTAAAACTTGAGCTGGCATGACAGTTTTATGCCTTGTGCAAAGAATCTCTATCTCCGTTACATTCATGCATAAGTTCATGAAAATCTTTCAAATGGTCTTTCAGATACACCCACTGCGTCAAAATGGACGCTTAAACAGTTTACGTTGACCTTTAGCCGACATGACTTACTCATGCCTCTGAACATCGTCCCAATGCCCTTAATATTTTAGGTAAGAACATGTATAATGAAAGCCTTCCAAAGGTTTATTATATTTAACGCAGACATGAACGTTTTACGGATAGACTTACGGACTGGCGGACTGATTGACGGACTGACAAACGAATGTACAAACAAAATGCATTCCTTTTATCCACTTTGATTTTCGCTTGTATTATTATCTGAAGTTGAATTTCGTATTGTATGTATTGAATTGTAGAGGACATTGGTAATGTGCTAAAAATACAAGACTATCTGAAATGAATCTCGTAATGTCTCGTAAATGTCAATATATATAAACTTAATTTCGTATGGGACAAAACAGTGTCATAATCTGAGCGTTGATGTGTCTACGTGATTTATATGCTCCCCGAACATTCACACTCTTCTTTTCCTTGCGAGATCTCCGAAACCCCGAATTTGATGAAACTTTATTGCAGAATACATACAGGTTGGATATAAAGCATCCTTCTCAGGTCGTTCTGGTCCAATGATTTTTTATGTCTATTCCCCTTTAATTATTAATATATCCTTATCTTTGCAAATTTATATAGAAATTGATAGTCATCTGTCCTATGGCGTGGACATGCGCATATGGTCAAGTCGTTCTGGTTGTATGCTTTTTTTTCCGGATGTTATTGCCTTTTATTATAAACATATTATTTTCTAAATGATTTCTCCTTTCCACAGAATGTATGAAAAGGACATGTTTAGAGATGAAACTTGATATAGAACATAAGACATGCATGTTTGTCAGATTTTTGCCGTTCCAATGTTTTTTTCAGGGATTTCCGCCCTTGATTATTTATTTACTTACAGTTTCCGCGCGAGATCGCAGACAATAATAATTAGGTTTGTCAAGAGAAGTAAATCACACCTGAATACCTATGTAATTGATGGAAAACGATTTTGTTACACTTGTAACCACATTGGAAAATAGTGTGTGCACTTGAATCGAATCATCACTCAGAAATAAATAATATATTAAATTTCTAAAGAAAAGAAAATTAAAAACACAATGTTTGATGATTTTATTAGCAAAAGCGACACACACAATCATGTTATATAAATTAATATATATATATATATATTGGTATCACTAAATAATAACTCAAACTTAGGAAAAAAATATACATCAAAAGTCTATAACAATAATCAGGATATCGAACGGCACAAACTATTAGATTATATAAAGATCACAACCGTAAAAAAAACGTTTTTATAGACAATGCACAACAAACAAAGCAATAAATATATAAACATTTTAAGAAAAAACCTCTGCACTGCACAATCGTCAGAGCTTCATTTAACAGTCAATTTTGCGAGGTTAATGATGTCACACATCATCTCGCGTGCATACATACTTGTAAAACCTCACAACGTAGGAAACTTGTACTCAACCGGACATCAACATATCTAGACATTGCAGAAATTGCAAAGCGATAAATTACTAATAAGCTTAGTTTCCAATACACGAGTTGTACATAAACAATATTACAGGTTTGATAAACAAACCCGGTGGACGAAAATCTGTACTAAAAGTTAACAATTTCAATGCCATACAACGTCACAATGCCGTTAGAGGAACTTTCAGCAACGTCTGTATTAGGGGACAACATGAGAAGAACATCATTTAACTGTCACGGAACGTAAATGGACTTATAAATAACATCCCCCTAAGAAGTTGTTTTTCCAGCTTATGAAATTAAATAATCATTGTATGTTTCTAAGATTTTCATGTGATTACTAGAACGAGTATGTGGCGCTACGCTCATGGTTGTGATTTTACTTTCCAATGAAACAGACATGGGCATTGTAATCAGATAACATACTAAAGAGCTAAAACGTTAAATGCTCTTTAAAAAATGTGATCATGGAGTAAATGTGCTTTTATTACATAAATTGTTTAAACAGTTACATGTATACATCAAATACTACACAATATATACGCGCACATGAACAATTCCATTTATACATGGTTCCTATTGTCGCGCGATGCACTACAAACGCCGTGTTTGGTTTCTCGAAACGGATCATGGTCTTTCTACAACATAATTCGATATGATGTGATGCCTGATCATTGTTTATGATGCGATGATTTTCGATTGGTAGCGATTTGTGCACGACATATTTCACGATTTGACACGAGCTAATCTCAAGTAAGGTCACAATTACATAAGCTTTGTTGGGATAGTTTCAAATGAGTCCATTATTGATTCTCGATCGGACACGATTAGAACGACCCCCCCCCCCCGACAGCCAACCCGCCCGCACACACGCACACATTCACACACTCACATATATTTGTTTTCATCAAAGTGTTAAGCTTGAAATTGCCAACGCAGAGCAACTATTCCGAGAACGACTATAGAAAGCAACATTCGTGTTGCAATCATAGGGCCGTATGGTGCAGTAGAACCCTCTCCTTTATTTGAGTTGCATAAGTTTTGAACGCATGAGCAAATCACGGAATCCTCCGTCACAGAGCTGCACGAGTCCTTTCCCCTCACACAGATCCTCCTCACAGCTGTAAATCATAATACAATTGAGTCGCGTTCTGAAAAAACTGGGCATGATGCATGTGCGTAAAGTTTCGTCCCAGATTAGCCTGTGCAGTCCGCACATGCTTATCAGGGACGACACTTTACGCCAAAACTGGATGTTCGTGTGGAAGTGACTTCCTTTAAACGAAAAAAACCATAAAAGCGGAAAGTGTCGTCCCTGATTTGCATGTGCGGACTGCACAGGCTAATCTGGGACGACACTTTACGCACATGCATAAAGCCAAGTTTTCTCAGAAAGCGACTCAAATTATCTTGAATACATAACCTATTTGGATTGCTTCTGTTTGGTTACAATCAAACTAGTCGTTCTACCCATAGCCAGTGTATGTTAAAAATGTATAAGTCCTAAATAATATAATTATTAATGTTACAATTATGGAACATACAGTAATTACAACTCTGACTTTGATAGCACATCAAATTCCAAATCCTCCCGTTACTGACAATAGTTTCGACATTTATATTTCACGTTTGACCTTTATGGTTTACTGTAATTTTGTAAAACAATCGTTATTCTTGAAAGTTACATAAAGTGTCACTAGGCTTAGCATTCCAGTCAAGACTGTTTGACCAAACGATATATCCATAATGACTCAAGTTTTCATAAGAAAGATACTTGTGTCTACAATTTCATCTTTAACAGTTGACATTTTCTTGGGCCTAAAGACACTTGGGTTAATCCTTTCAAGCAGTATACTGGTACATCATTAAATTTTGTAAAATCATATGATACGAAATCGATCTAAATAAAACATATTCGCTCTTTTGTATGATATAAAAAATCATGATCAGCACGATGTAGTGCATTTTAATTTTCGTATAAGAGACATACTATGTCATGTTTTAAAGTATAATTTAAAATAGAAAACGAAATCGATGAATGAAGAAATCATCAAGCCATGCATTCATCAATACCTCCTGCTGTTGTAGTAATTTTCAGGCATGACTCACAGTCATTGACAATTGAGTATGAATGGTGGAGATCGTCCTCTATGTCGCAGTAGTCCCGTGAAGCATAGCCCGTACACACAGCACATCGGAGGGCAGCGATTCTTGAGACTGTGTATTGACAAATCAAACATTCTATTTTATATCGTTTTTTATCAAGTGCAATTTCAACAATATGGACTGTGTTGTTGTTGTTATTTTCGAAATAAATGTTTGATTTAAATATAACTGTGCTGTATAAGATACAAAAGCTAGAGATGCGACACCTATTTATTTAGCAGTGCATACCCTCACAACGGCGTTTTTGTATTTTACCTGCATCTGTGGATAATATAGACCGAATTAGGTGTATTTAAAAAAGCTTTACAAGTAACGAACATGTTATTTTGAGCAATTAAAAACAAAACGACAATTTAGTATTTTCTAATCGCGCGTGCGCTTTTTAAAAATTTGCTTACTACGACCACGTTCATTAAAGATTAAAAAGGTACTAATGGTAAAAGTCTGGCATCAACCAAATCCAATATTGAGACGGTTTGTTAATGTATATAGGGAACATTTAAACGCGTATTACTTAGCAAATCATTTTCATTTGTTATTTGCACGGTTATTATATTATCGTTCAGCATTTGCATTCAGCAATATTATTACATGGCTATTGATAAACCTGTCATAGTTAATTTTTGTTTTAATTCATTTTAAAGCATTCACTTAATATTTACGTTACCAAAAATAAGGTACATGTAAATTGTAATGAATTTATAGAAATAATTGATTGTCGTCATTAAAACGATTTCATGGCCTATTATATTGTATGTGTTTATATTTGATATCAGTTTGTCCTCCGAATTTAGAAAAATCTATATATACTTGACAATGGAGTTATCGACGACATCAGGCCACAGACTAAAATTTCCTGAACAAAAGACAGGTTTATTGGAGAGCAAAACCAGTTTAATGACGAGTGGTTGTACTGAACAAACAACAACATCAAAACAGCTTATTGTTTTTCAATACGGAATCGCTTAATACGCATATTCGTTCAACCCTATTAATCATACGTCACGAGTCATTTTTCGATTTTGGTTCAAATATTTCTTGCTTTTGTTTCATTTTTTATTGAAATTATGTTGCTGTGGAATATTGTTGCCCTTGTTTTGCGAACAATAAGGCGGTAAGGCATATTTTGTTTTGATATTTACGCAAATATATTTTAAGACACTATGTTTGATTTTTATCAAACTGCTTTATGCAATTTGAAATGAACAATTACATAATCGCTGTCATATCAGTTAATAAAAAGGCACCGATAATACAGTAAAAGTAGATTGAAAACCAAGTGCTAAGCAAACTTGATACAATCATTATTTGAGAGCTAACTTTGACGCAATCGCTTTAAATATGTTCGTAAAATCGGTTGTATATTCCAAAGTAATCATACTGGAAAATGGTTTAAATGTTGGTTCGCAAATAAATACTAATTATTGTTGTGTGATATAGCATACCTTTCAAACTTATAAAACCGCAAATCAACACAAAAAGCACATATTTGTCCATTCTGAAAACGGAAATTAAAGAGATTTTAATTACGAATTAAATCAGTACTATATGGTTCTCGAATGATCGGTAACAATTACTACTAGAATATTTATTTGATAGAGAAGACTCTAATTGCTTCAATTTGCGATTTTTAGAATTGATTAATATATCAAATCAGCAGAATAATGCTGCATAATTTATTTCCAATACCTCTTTTATGCGCAAAGACAATGCATTCAATATGTTCGAGATATTTTATTTCACACTGTGTAGAACTATTGTCGTACCATACATTTCAAATGATCGACCGCTGTTGATGGCACACCAAATCTTTGACAATTAAGCTTTGGAATTGGTTCAAAAAAAGGCTTTTGTAAAGAATGAATATATACTTCAATGGATAAATTTGCGCTAAAAGATAAGGAAAAGATTAGGACACATTCCTAAATATTTAATATTGCCAATCGACAACTGAAATTAACGCGCACATAGGTACTTCATGATAGCCGCGATAATTTGACAAACTCATCCGTGTTTCATTTAAGAATCGGAGTTAAAGAAAACAATAAAGAAACTCATGTTCCAAAGGAGAAATACAACAGAACTGTTTTCAACTGAGTAATAGAAATAATTATGAAAAGCATTATATATAATTATAACAAGAGATGTGTTCGTCAGAAACACAATGCCCCCTATTTTGAAATTGGACCTGGAACTCCCACCACTCAATATGTGCAGCTTGATGAGAACGCCGCTTTGAATTTTTTTTTTACCTTTGACCTTGAAGGATGACCTTGACCTTGAACTTCCACCACTAAAAATGTGCAGCTTTATGAAAATACCGCTTTGAAATTACTGTTTTTGACCTTTAACCTTGAAGGATGACCTTGACTGTGAAGGGTGACCTTGACCTTGAGTTTCCACCACTCAAAATGTGCAGCTTCATGATAACGCCGCTTTGATATTTTTTTTACCTTTGACCTTGAACGATGACCTTGACCTTGAAGTATGACCCTGACCTTGAACGTCCACCACTCAAAATGTGCAGCTTGATGAGAACGCCGCTTTGATTTGTTTTTGACTTTTGACCTTATAGGATGACCTTGACCTTGAACTTCCACCACTCAAAATGTGCAGCTTCATGAGATGCACATGCATGCCAAATATTTAGTTGCTATCTTCAATATTGAAAAAGTTATGGCCAATGTTTAAGTTTTCGGACGGACAGACGCCATATATTTGACATTTGACATTGAAGTATGACCTTGACCTTCACCTTTCACCACTCAAAATGGTCAGCTCCATGAGATACACATTCATGCCAAATATCAAGTTGCTATCTTCAATAATGAAAAAGTTATGGTCAATGTTAAAGTTTTTTCGGACGAACGGACAGACTGATTGACATACTGACTGACGGACAGTTCAACTGCTATATGCCACCCTACCGGCGGAATAAAGATAACGACAAAACTTCTATCAAAAGAATTGACCGGAAACATTTACTCAGTGTTAATGTATAGAACGTTCCACAAATTTATGCAATTACTGCTATTATACTATATTTCCTATTTCGGTATTATTGGGCATGTGTTGTAAAAATCTCCATCTTATAAAGGCATAACTATCTTACAATAATTGGAGTGGTGCTCGGTTTGTTTAAATGCATGGCATTGCGTTATATACCTTCTGCGTAGAGGGATATAAGAAGGAATCAAATAAATATTCGTGGGTAAACATCCTTACATATTCGCCATGTATGACTATCGAATGGCAATGCACAGAAGAAGGTGTGTTTAATTCTAATTTTCTTGTTAAGTCTAGGGTATAAGGTCTTGTGTGTTTAAGAATAAAGTATTATTGGTAGGATAAGTCGTACATGTATATAGGCGATTCTTAAACACTCGATAGCCAAATTTACATACCGTTATGCAAAACATGTAGTTCAATATTAAATATATGATATATCTTGTGAGATAAATTTTTATTGCAACTTACATGCTTGGGCACAATATATAAACCACATTTTGGCATCCTAAAAGTGGATGAAACCGCCAATTATATAGTTTTCATTGACCTTTCAATTCATCAGGTGCAGAGATTAAACCCAAGGCTTACGGAATTCCGATCACTAAAACATGTTTAATTTATGACTTCATTTTTTTAATAAAATATAATATTATTTTTTTACATACGTAATGATAATTATTAACTAACTGGCATGTTAACTGGCATAATTAAAATTCCCGGCCGAAACTATGTCAGCCCGACAGGCAGTTGACAGCAGGTCAGCGTGCACTAGGTCGCTTCCGGGGGGTAACTCTTGTTCGTCCAAAATGGGCCCTTAAAGGGGCATACCCTCTCACAGGCAAAATGTTGCGTAATACGCTAAATAGACTGCACCTGACTCCTTCCATAATTAAATGTCCCGGCCGAAAGTAGTTCAGCCCGATAGGTAGTTGACGGCTGGTCAGCGTGCACTAGGTAGGTTTCGGGGATTACTCTTGTTTGTCCGAAAGGGGACCTTAAAGGGGTATACCCGCTCTCTGAAAAATTACGCATACGGCTTGAACATGGTTTCCTACATAGGCTGTATATTTGATTGTATTTAATATTTTTGCTAATTAGTCTAAATTGGCTGAATATAATTTATAAACGACTGAATATGATGTGTTTAAAAAAAATCTTTTTAATAAACTGACTAAATAGGCTAAATAGGCTGGTAAATATGCTTAAAAGGGTAAATAGGGTTCATGTTTCAACATATTAAATAAACATGAAAAGTAGGCTTATAAGGTTGAACACGCTACTTAATAGGCTTAATGTGATGATGGTTTCATGTTTCATTTAATATTCTTGCTAATTAGGCAAAATAGGCTTAACTGACTGCTAAAAAGGCTACATAGGCTAAATTGTACTTATATTTCAGCTTCTTTCATATATGAATAATATAGACTTAATAGGTTCAAATGACTGCTAAATAGCCAAAATATAAGCTTTATAGGATAAATATTTCAACCTACGTACAAATAGGCTGTAAAATTGGTTAAAAACGCTTAATAAGATGTATGTTTTAGCCTATGTACTAAACATGCTAAATGGGCTATATCGGCTAAATCGGCTGCTGAATAGGCTTAATAGGCTAAATAGGATGTATGTTTTTGCCTATGTACTTAACTTGCTAAATAGGCTTAATAGGCTTACGTCACACATTATATTAAATAGCAATGTGCAATTATTTAAAATAAGAGTATCAGTAAAGTAAAACACAATACTTGGTCGTACGCCGGATAAAAGAAATACCGATCATAAAAGAAAACGTATGCAGATGGAAGATATGCAACGGATGATATGTAATTCTAGCAATATTGAATATGATTAAATGCGATGATAAACACGTTAAGTTTGTAATTGGGTTTCGAAAGTTGTAAGTGAAAAATGTTAATGTAAAATAGGGGAAAATGTAATATTAAGTGATCACTATTTGAATATTTACATAATACAACCCCTGTAGCCCGATAAAACAGATTTGCAGCAGATCAACACGGCATTAGGCGTATGGTTATGTGTGTTCTTCTCTGCTATTGTGTGAGGTACATTGAAATAAAATTGAAATATTACTCGGACAAATGTATGAAGCGATGCCTGATAGTATAATTATAAAGTGAGTTGCAATAAAGGCATGCGTTTATAACACAAAATATACACATGTTGAAGTAAATTCTCAATTTTCAAAAAAACATCGCTTTATCGCCACATAATATAAAGTACTATTTTTGAGGGCAACACTTCAAAACCCTGAATTAAATACATGGTGGAAGAGTGCTACGTCTGCTACTACTACAACAACAACAACAACAAAAACAACAACAACAACTACTACTACTACTACTACAATTACTACTACTACTACTACTACTACTACTACTACTACTACTACTACTACTACTACTACTACTATTACTATTACTACTACTACTACTACTACTACTACTACTACTACTACTACTACTACAACTACTACTACTACTACTACTTCTACTACTACTACTACTACTACTACTACTACTACTACTACTACTACTACTACTACTACTGCTACTACTACTAAGAATATTACTACTACTACTTCTACTCTTCTACTACTACTACTACTACTACTACTACTACTACTACTACTACTACTACTACTACTACTACTACTACTACTACTACTACTACTACTACTACTACTACTACTACTACTACTACTACTACTACTAATACTACTACAACTACTACTTCTACTACTACTACTACTACTACTACTACTACTACTTCTACTACTTCTACTACCACTACTACTACTACTACTACTACTACTACTACTACTACTACTACTACTATTACTACTACTTCTACTTCTACAACTACAACAACTACTACTACTACTACTACTACTACTACTACTACTACTACTACTACTACTACTACT